>NW_015386869.1:82368-88159 GCF_001527695.2 Protobothrops mucrosquamatus | reverse complement strand
TGCTCGGGCAGGGTCGCCTAGGAAACGGGCCAGGGGCGCGCCGACCGAGCCTCCCTATGGCCGCGGTTGTGAGCCAGGCAGGGGCAGAGAGCTGCGAGTGCGAGCGCGCCCCCCCAGATGTTGCGCCCGGTGCGGCCGGCCCGGAAAAAGGTGCCGGAACGCGGTTCCGCCGCGTTCCGGCTGAAAAAAAGCCCTGCCCTTATCTATCACTAATCTGCTTTGACTGTTAGTAGTTCAGATTCCTGAAGAGAGCGTTAACATGCAGCAAACAGCCACTTGTCTGAAATGGTATAGGGTTTCCTGCCTGATCAGGGGGTTGGACTAGATGACCTCCAAGATCCCTTCCAACTTTATTATTATTATTATTATTATTATTATTATTGTTGTTGTTGTTGTTGTTGTTGTTGTTAAAGCTATATTGATGTGAACTGCCTTGAATCTTGATCCTCTGTGCTTGATACTAATTGAAATAAATATTATTTATTATTTATCTTTCTTCCTTAGTCACCTTGTTCATTATATTGGATCAAGTTGCTTTATTTCATTCAGCCTGGCAATTGAGCTGTCTGCATAAGTATTAAGAAATTTAATCTGGAAGACAACAAATTGGGAAAGGTTGTACTAAAAATATTTTCTGCCTATTCTTTTTCATGGTCCATCGTACTTGAAGGCTGTACTGCACTGGAGTTCTGGGGAAGAAATGGCAAACTGAAAATAACTCTGCTAAAGTGGAAGTGACGGCCACAGTGCAATGAAGAGCTGCCGAGTAGACAGGCTCTTTTACTTGAGATTGCCTATAAGTGTTTCAGAGAGTCACTTCTTGTGAAGAGACCACAAGGCAGTGGTCTCCAGAGGGTTTATTGCTCTGGAAAATCAGGCAATAGCCAGCTTTTTGCTCAAACAACAGTCAGTGCCTTCAAAAGGACACAGAGTTCGCATACTTTCTTTTCTAATCATTTTAGGAAATTGCTTTTTAGTTATTTAGAAATGTTGGGATCAACATATTTTATAGCACTGGATAAATTTTCTTCAGTCCTTCGCAAAAGAGGTTCTAAATATATGTTCAGTGATTTAATTGTGTTTTCTTTTGGAATAAACAGCAAAGGAGTCATTAGAACTTTGATTTTGGAAAGTTACAAATGGACTAAGATGGATTTGAAATAAGATTTTGAAATTAATTATAAGAAACTTTCCTGTGGGAAAAATTTAAAAAAATATGATGACACTTTGAAGGTTACACTTTAGAGGGAACTGGGAGGAACTAATGATTACAGTTAAAGGAGAAGAATACTTAAATTTGACTTACCAATACAGAATTTTTATTTATTTTAACATTGGGCATATTGAAGGATATTTATGAACAATGAACCTAGACATTAATTTTAAGAGGGTCTGCCTCTATAGATAGACTATAGATAAAACTATAGATAGACTATAGATAAAACATGTTATGGAAATGCAACAAGTTTTACCTCACAAGATTGAGAATGATTTGAAAGGTGAAAAGAATGGCAGGTTAAAAGAATGATATGGAAAAAGGTGCTACACTGGACATAGAAAAGAACCAACTGTTGTCTTAATAATGAAAAGGGATATACAAATAACAAACTAAAAGAGTGACCTGATAAATTTTCTATATTAAATTTACAAAAGAGACTTGTAAAGCTTTGAAGAATTTTATGAGATGGGACAAGGAAAATAAATGAAAAGAAAATCAAGTTCTAGGACATAATTTGAAAGGACTAATAATCAAAATTGTTAAAAGTAGAAAATATGAAGTTGGCTTATTTGATCAAGATTAAAATAGACATGTTATTTTCTCTGGTAACTCTTACTGGACTTTTGTTCATTAGTACTGAACAACAAAACTCTAAAGGTTTTTTTTTATAGATAAATGATGTGATATGGGAAAAAGAACTCATTTGTTGTATTTCAAGAGGTGATAAATTTCTAAAATGATTTATACTTATTGTGATGGAGGGAAAAGTCATTTCTTTATATATTTCTTTTCTTTTTCTTTACTATATTCTTACTTTTTAAAAATTTGTGCACTTTCTATTTTTATTCTTTTATTTTTTAGTTTTATTGGTTTTTATCTTTTGAATTATAACTTTTAATTTTAAAAAGTTTTACTGCATCCATCTGTAATGCCACTTACCTTTCTAGCCATTTCCACTGGAGAAATCTGTCAAAATACATGCTGTCTGAGTATTCTTGGAAAGGCTCTCCACTTAGGTACTCATGAACAGACCTATTTCAGATGAAAAAGAAAGAAATACTTGACAAGTTTGCTCCCAGATAAGTGCCCAAGTTCCTCTTCAAGAGTGATGCTTAGTTTTAAATCTACTAACTCACAAGTATTAGGAGAACATATCTTAGGGATAATGTGTTCTTTTTTTTATCCAATATCTTGTGTATTTCTTTTTTTATCTAATCCTGTTGTATTTTTTTCTTTTTGGTTGCCCACCCTGCTAATATACTGCACAGTAATGCACTATCCCAACATATAAATTACAGCCCAAGCAATATCAGATTGCTGCCAAGGCCATGAACAATTATTAGGTTCTTTTCCATCAAAGAGCAAAATGAGAGTAGTAAAATTAAAAGACAGAAGTATAATTACTGAATGAAAGCTTCTAAATTTCACAAGTACCTCCGTAAACCATCCAAGAACAACAAAAGCACCTGCTGGAAATAATGTGCATTTAATGATCCCTCCCTTTTGATATTTCCTTCTGTTAAAGCCTGGCAAATATCATGGCAAATAAAAGCACCAGCAGTTCTAGATACAAATATTTACACACGGAGCTCTAGGGGACAATAAAAAGAAAGTCCTAACTTTGCGAAACTTCTTTGGACAAAAAGATGACACCACAAAATTAGACATCCTATTTCAGGTCTCCTAGACCTGAAGGGCATTTTGAAACACATGCGTGTTCCTTTGTCTATGTGAATTCTGCAAACAATTTTTTTTTTTAAATGAAATGGGCATTGAGGAGGAGTGAGTGCAAAACAGAAAATGTGTTTTGTTATATGCACAAAAGAAGTGCATTATGACTCAGAAGTTCAGTCAAAATGTTCTGAATGGGGTTGCAATTCAGATGAACAAAACCTCCGACTGTCTTGGTTGTTATGGTTTCAGTTGAGACAAAATCTGGAAGGAATCAATTTATCACCTTCCTTCAGGTCAACTGCTATGTCTGTCTTAGGGCCTGTGTTCACCTTTTTCTCCTTTACCTGCTTTCATTCATTCCTGTTTTACTGCCACATTCCACCCTGGAATATCTTTGACTAGAACATACATACAGGCAGTTCTTGACTTACAACCATTTGTTTAGTGACCATTCAAAATTATAGCAGCATGGAAAAAAGTGTCCTTTTTCAGTGGAACGACTTGCTTCCAGAAGTTGTGGGGGCTCCATCACTTGAAGTTTTAAAGAAAAGACTGGACAACTATTTTGTCTGAAATGGTATAGCGTTTCCCTGCTTGAGCAGGGGGTTGGACTAGAAGACCTCCAAGATCCTGTCCAACTCTGTTACTCTGTTCTGTTCTGACTTATGATCAGTTCTTGCACTTACAACTGTTGCAGCCTCATCTAAACAAAATTTAGGCACTTGGCAAGTGGCATGTATTTACAATGGATGTGGCATCCTTGGGTCACATGTTCTTCATTTATGACCTTCCCAGCTGCTTCTGACAAGCAAGGTCAATGGGGAGAATGGCAAAAAAGATTGTAAAATTGGGCAGGATTCACTTAACAATCCCTTGCTTAGCAATGAAAATTCTGGTTCCAATTGTAGTCATAAGTTGAGGACTACCTATATCTCAAGTTAATGTCCAGATAAAAGCTTAAATTTTGGTCTAGACATGAACCATTCAGAATTATTTGAGTCTGTGGGTGGAATGCTTTTCATATTTGGAATGTTAAATTACAATGATCAGCTTATTATTGAGAATGTATTTATATAAAAAAGTCTTATGGAAATCAACAACAAAATAAAATGATCTTTGAATGCCAGAGGGCACTTACTTTACACAGGGTGAGAACAGCTCTTTACACGGGCTGTTTTCAAGTTTTTCTTTTATCTGCTGTACAAGATCTTGACTGGCTTCTGCTACATAAACTGGAGACTATGAAAAAGCAGAGAGAACATAAGTTCATTATGTATTAATTAGGAGAAAGTATTTCCTTGATAACCAAGTACATTTAGGCACCAAGATATAAGAAAATATACAAAAATAATATTTGTATTTATTTATTATTGAGGCATCTATGCTGCTTCAATCTAAGAATTCTAGTGAGGTTACAGGACAATATATTACTAATAAACAAAAATATTTCAAAACCCTCTACAAAAATAACTAACAAACTTTCCAGAAATATACAATAACCAAATTCAACCCAGCATTCTTTTCTCACAAACCAGAAAAAAAAAATATTCTCATAATGAAGCATGCATTTCTTCTCTTCCTGAAAATTCTATGAAAAAGTGAGGATTTAAGGAAAGAAAAAAAACTATTTTTGACACTATTGAAAAAGACAGAACGTCTTACAATCAACCACTGCAATCCAGCAACCACGTAGTTTCATTAACTCACATGAGAGAAGAAAGGTGTACTAGTGGCAGAATCAAGTTAATATATATACACATACACAAAACACATACTACCTCTCTGTTGTGTATGTGCACATCCAGTTTTCTAAATCAGACAACCAAGGATAGTGTAACAAGGCAGATGATTCTGCATTCCTCATGTGCAGCAGTATTATAATACTTAGTATTTTAAAGATTTGAATATATATTAAGTTCTGATTTCATATTCATGTACCAGTTGATGTGCATTTTTACAAATAACATGATCAAAATTCCCTGGTTTTGCTATGATGTTTCTTTTCACAAAAAATTGAGTATACTTCTTCATTTCATCTTTGCTTTCTGAGTACATGGTGTACTGAAATTACCTTCTGTCTAGTTGATCAAAAACACCTTTTTATGTATTTTTAGGGAGTGGTGTATGTCTTCCTTTACAGTTTTTACAAACCTAAATAAGTTTTCACACTTCACAGAAACTTCCATTCAACTTTCTAAAAAAAAAAAAAAAGTGGGGGGGGGGGGACAGAATCCAGGCAATAACTTTTCCCACTATGAAGTCATGAAACAAACAGCATTTTTTGAAAAAAAATATTTTGATTTAATGTCTGATTTTTTTTCTTTCTGAGTCAATCTGTGGATATTTTTTTTTGTTTACAAGCATGTCAACTTTTTTTTTTAAAATCCTACCACAATATCTAAAAAGTGAAAAGTAACCCCTGGATTGATATAATCCAATTATTTGATACTGCTGACCATTTACTAAGCAGTGTAAATAGAAATAAACTCTTTTCTTTATTCCTTTAATGAACAATGATAAAAGAATGTAATGTAGATAAATAAACCAGGAATTTACAATGTCATGAAAGCTACAAGCTTTCTAAAATATTAATTATGAGAAATAGTTATAAATATAAGATATATAACATGACTAATCAAATTACTATTAAACTTAAGCTAAAAATGAGTAACAAAGTCTATAATCAGTACAACATAAATCAAAGTCGCTCGGATTCGGGAAGGCTTGGACTCCGACTGGTTGGCCCAGGGGGAGGAGACGGGAGCAGGTCTTGAGACGGTTGTATGGGAGGAGTTTGACTCTGTTGCTCCTGAAGATGTGGACAGGGTCCTGGGGAGGCTGAATGCAACCACATGTTTATTAGATCCGTGTCCCTCCTGGCTGGTACTGGCAGCTCGG
>NW_015386869.1:72245-81490 GCF_001527695.2 Protobothrops mucrosquamatus | reverse complement strand
CGAACTACCCCCCGAGATCCGGACGATCCCGGATCTCCTAACCTTCCGCCGCGCCCTCAAGACATGGCTTTTTCAACAAGCGGGACTGACCTAGGGTGAATTTTAAATAGGGAAAAATTTTTTAAAGATTTTAATAATGACACAGCCATAAATATATTTGGTTTTTAATTGGTTTTATAGGGGAAATGTTTTTTGTGTTTTTTTTTTTTTTTTTTTTAGTATGCTGTGAGCCGCCCTGAGTCCCGTGGGGAGAAGGGCGGCATAGAAGTTAGTGAAATAAATAAATGAAATAAATAAATAACTGAAATTGTATAATGTTTAATTCATTCACATTTAGACATTTAGTCCATATTAAAATTCCAATTTAAATATCTCATATAAATTAATATATGGATTCTATGCATGAAAATAAACTGTCTTATGTCATTGTAGAAAGTTCAGTGCCTGGCTTAATAGAAGGTTCAGAAAGCACACCAATTAGGAAACAGAGAAAATAATTCGGAAGGGAAGGGAAGATAAATAAAATAAAATCCAAGTCCTAATCATACACAATTCAACTATCACTAAAACATTTAAAGACATTTTCCAGCTTTCCACAACCTACTACTTCTCAAATGTGTTGAGCATATGGAGTGCACTAGGGGGAAAAAATTCATTATTCACAATCTCAGCTACTGCAAGCATGGCTTATGTGTACAAACTGAAGTCTTGCCAGCCATCTGAAGTATCTAATAATAAATATATTTTAAATCATATTTCCATATTGACTCTTTTCTTCTGCTTATGCGTATTTCCTGAAATTAGACTTGCATAGCCACTCCTATCTTAGCCTGGTCAACAAAGATAATGTAAACTATAACTTTTGCATAAACTATATTAATCAAGATTGTCATTTTTATTTTATTTATTTTATTTTGATGCAATTTGAAATGACTGAAATAGGGAATTGTGTGCATGTGTGCCTATGTAGCTGTATGGTATTTGCAAACATGATAACTAATGAAAATGAAGAAATCTGACAAAAATATTTATATTTTTTCTTCTTTTAAAGCACCCATGGATAATTTTTCGTAAACCAGAATTTGCTTTATTCTACATGAATGCAGTCAAGTGGACGACTTATTTCACTGGCAAGTAATGTTATGTTCCATTTCTTATTCCAAGTATTTAAGAAATAGATGCTTTTGAGAAATGGTTTCCATATGTAATTGTGTTTCTGTTGCTGGCCAAATTTAATAAAGTTCTGCAGGAAGAAATGTTATTTTGTCCAACAATACATCACAACATTTCAAGTCATTTGTCATCATTTCAGAAATTGAAGTGTACTATGTGTTGATGGAGACAGATAAAATTGCTGAATCCTTTCCCAGAATTTCGTAGAGTGCTGTAGGTAGTACAGTTCCAATTATAGAGGAAAAAAAATGTTTGTTCACAATCCTCTTCCTGACTTTCTAGCATTAATGATTCTGCATACAAAGTATTTCATTACAGCCATATTTGAGAACATCTCAAATAAAAACAACAAGCAGCATTCTTGAAAAGCTTGATTCAAGTTAAGCTTGAACTCCAATTAGTACAATCTGTGAACCAAAAAGGCTAGGAGAAAAACAACACAGAAGGCTGGTTGTGATATCACTGAACAAACTAACAATCCAACCAACCAACAAACAAATCCATCCCACAGTTGAGAAGTTCCAAGAATTTATTTATCATTCAGGAAGACTGAATGATAAAGACATCTTTGACACCACAGTTTTTTGGCCGGTTTATGGAAGTGTTTGTTTTTGTCTTCTGTATTATATTTCAATTTCCTAATCTAGATTACAGTCCTTTTCTGGAATTTCAAGTAACCAGTTCAAACATTTATTATCTTAGGAGATCAATTCAGGTAAGACCATCCAGGAAGATTTACTAAATTCAAACCAGAAATAGTGACATCATGGATGTTGAAAGGAGGCATCCAATTCAGACAAATAGAAATATTGATCCTTAATTTTAAAGAATATCTCTATGTACTCTAGATCAGTGGTTCTCAACCTTTTTAATGCTGCGACCCCCAACCGATCGTAAGGCGAGGACTAAACCGGTCGTAAGGTGAGGACTAAACTGGTCGTAAGTCAAGGACTTTCCCTGCCCGGGAGCGCCGCGCATGCGTGGTTCCGCCCCCTGCGCCGGCCAAGGCGTAGCTGGGAAGTGGCAGAGACGGAGCAGGCCGACCACCAGCTGGCCCAGCCCAAGGGAGGTAAGGCACCCGCCGGAAAAGGGGAAAAAATGGCAGACAGCCTTGCTTGGCGACCCCCGTGAAATGGTCGATCGACCCCAAATGGGGTCGCGACCCATAGGTTGAGAACCGCTGCTCTAGATGATTTGGTATTTCTGACCCATAGACTCTTAGACATTATGAGTTAGTAGCTTTATTATCTGCTGGTGAGTGTAATACTTGCAAAGTCATACCTTTCATAAGGTGCTTTCTATTTATTTAATATAACACAGCATACATTGCAATACTGCTTGAGGCGATTTTCTCAACTATGTTGATATTAATTAGACTGTGCTATGCTCTAGATTTGAAGGGGGGAAAAGTCAACAACCCTTAAACCAAACATTTATTTTTCCCAGGATTGCTTTACAGCTGTAGAGGGCAGTCACCCAATCGTAGGAAAAAAATGCAGCTGTTCTGAGAGGTTGCCAACAAGTGTTATGTGAGTCCCGAAGCACCCTTTTCTCTTGAGTCCAAAGACTGCACAACTGTAATATTAACGCACATGTTATACATACACAACGATCAAATGTCTTAATGTCTGAGGAAAATTACAAACAAAATTGAAATTCCTGAACATTTATTTTTAGCATGGAATATGAATTGATTAACCGAACTGGATTAATGAATTAATAGATCTCATGGCAGACTGAAAACAAGACCGCTAGTTTTCTGAAATCAACATTCCTTCCTTTGTATCCCTTTCATCCCTCAAGTGGAGCCTGGTATGCTTCATTGTGGATCTCTACACTGCATTGCACTGCAATGCACTGCGCCCTGCACTGAACAGGAGGTTGGCCTAAATGACCTATTCCAAAATTATTATTTTCAATGCAAACATTCTATCCCTACACACACCTATCCCATTATGGAGGAAACATTTTAGGGAGAAGCAGTTAAGTGCCATGCATGCATAGTACAGAAATATCACAAGCATATCTCAAGTACAGTAGTCTACACAGGGCTTTTTTTCCTCATAGAACGCCCAGAAGGGAGTTCCGGCACCTTTTTTGGATGGAACCTTGTAGGGTAGGCAAGGCGGGTTGTATGACGTGTGTGAGTTCCGGCACCTTTTTTTTTTTTAGAAAAAAAGCACTGAGTCTACATTTCATTTGAGGACGAGGCAAATAAAAGTGACTGTTTTTCTTTTCTGTCAAATGTAGAAAAACAAACTCTTGATATGGCTCCTTTTCTTATATTATTGACTCTGTTGGCATGCACGGTTATGGAAATGTACTTCCTTAGTGGCTGAAATTAGGAATTTCCTTTTGCTGTTCCCCAAATCTCTTATTTTCCCCAAAAGGTTTTGCTACAATGCTAGCTCTGAATTATGATTCAAATATCAGCAGGGGAAGCACTGATGATTTGACTCCCCAAATCATAGATATTTAAGAAATAGATCTCCCTTCCTTCCGCCGCGCCCTCAAGACATGGCTATTCCAACAAGCGGGACTGGCCTAGGGCAATTTTTAAGAGGGGTTTTTAGAGGGGTTTTAATCATTTTAATCTGACAATTTAAATATTTCATTTTAATTAATTTTAATTTTGTAATTGTTATTGGTGTTTTTAATCGATTGTCAGCCGCCCTGAGTCCGCAAGGAGAAGGGCGGGATATAAATTCGAATAATAAATAAATAAATAAATAAAATATGGTTACAAATTGTAAGCAAATCATAAGTGAATCCATAAATTCAGCATGTCTGATAGGTTTGCCAATACATTATTTTTAAGGATTTGGATTCTAGCAGAACTTCTAAGAGTTGTTCATAAGGCCAGAGGACCAATGCTTTAGTGGTCAAAGTTGAAATAGTTCAGTCCTGATGTCTATTCCTAGTGCTTTCAAAACTCTTTTCTTCATTGGAAGAAAAGTTATTGTATATCAGTAACTGTATACAGTTACTGTATATCAGGGCTACTGTATATCAGCAGCAAGCAACATCCTGGCAAGGGTGAGTCAAGCAGTTTATCAAACAAGAGTGTGTTCATGTCTGGCTGGACCTGCCCATTCCTAAATTATTTCTGAAAAGACCAGAAATAGCATCTTCAATTCAACATTAGAAATAGATGGCAATAAGTGGGCACCTCTTCTTTGGGGTCATTGTTAATAATGTTTGGTTCTCTGAAGTTGGTTGTTTTTCTGCAGACATTTCGTTGCCATGCTAAGTAACTCTCATCACTGCACGAAAGAGTAAAGTTGCTGGTTATTTATATATAGTAGCTTGCTTTACAAAAGTGTTGACTGGGTGTGGTTTCTTCTTTGAAGCTCATTCGTTACAATATTATTTCTTCCCTGATTGGTTACCTGGTGCAGTTTCCTGCTTATCCAGAAAGTGGCTGCAAGGGAGGACTTGGGCTGTTTCGCTATATAATCTCTCTCTCTCTTTTTTCCCTGTTCTTAGCCCTTGGGCTGGAGCTGGGTGAAAAAAATTCTTAAATAGAGACTTCATCCATTGAACAAGAAGCAGCTTTAAGCCTTGCCTTCTAACAAAAACTGGAGTTAAGCTCTTCCTGTCAAATGCATCTTTGGTGACAATGCAGGAAGGAAGGAAGAAGCCTATATCAGAAAGAGAAAAGCACAGAAAAATGATGGTCACGAGCCTTACTCACTTTTTGTTCAGGCCCCACTTATCTGTAGCCAACATATTACTCACAAGATTTTTTTTTTTAAAAAAAGTTGCTTTCATCTGGATTGCTATAGCTCTGCTCCTATGCTTATAAAAATCTTCAAAGGAAGTTTAAATGATTATAGATAAGCGTCCCAATATGTTAATAATTAGAAGAAACTCTATACAAGTTTTACTATTAGAGGAAGTTACGTCAATGTTGCATCACAAAATAATGTGCCAAATTACAGCTCACCTCTCATTCTTGCATGAATGAAAAAAAGCAGTTCCCATAAAGTGACAGACACACTCATAACGCCCACTCAGAAATGTCCATAAATGGGTGCTGTTCTTACTAGTCAGTTCTTCAATCTAGGCAGAGAGCTTAATTTGTACACAGGTAGAAGGTTCTATGGAAATATTCTAAGTCAGTGGTGGCAAACCAATGGCACACGTGCCAAAGGCGGCACTTGGAGCCCTCTCTGTGGGCACGCGCGCCATGCCCCAGAGATGGCAACCGTCCTTCTTCAACCAGCTTCCCGCTAATTCGCCGAGGTCCCACATGGCCGGATGCATCCCAGCATGGCTGGTTTCCCTCCCCCTTGTCCCATCCCTCCTAGCCTCACATGCTCTCCTTTTCCCGGGCACGACCCACTGCAGCGCCTCCTCAGCTGTTGGCCATCTGTCCAGCTTAGAGGCGGCTTCTCTGAACTTCTTGTGGCCGGCTGCAGAGCTGCAGAGTGCGCCGGTCGAGGGGCCGGCAGGCTGTGGCTGCTGACAGACACTGTTGGCCCCCATGTGCTCGCTGACCTCTGTGTGCGGGGGTCGATGGTGTCAGGCAGCAGCTGCCCCAGCTCCTGCCTCGCCTTGCCCTGCGACACGGCACCCCAGCCCTGCCTCACCTCACCCCGCAGGACGAGCCTCCTGCCCACTGCCCCACCTGCCAGAGACTCCTGGATCTCCCCCAACCCTGCCCGGTTTCCACAAGCATCCATCCCCATGAGCAACATCAAAGTGATCACGCCCACCTTAGCCACACCCACCCAGTCTGCCATGACCACCACAGCCACGCCCATCCAGTGGGCCACACCCACCTGGCACCCGGTGATAAATAAGTGGGTTTTGGGTTGCAGTTTGGGCACTCGGTCTCTAAAAGGTTCGCCATCGCTGTTCTAAGTGAACCCCGCATAAGGTAAAGCTGAGACTGAAAGAGGAAGAAGAGGAAAACAAAGAATGCTTTATAGGTCTACAGTAAACTCGAACTATCCCAGCAAGACTATTGGGAAAAGAGCAATTCCACCGATCATTTCATCCATTCATGTGGTATCACTCACACTCACTGCTTCTAGCCCATGGAAAGGGGTTATGTTTTTCCAAGGAGAGTTTGCATACTTGCAATGGTATAGTCTGTTTCGCCTCAGTCCTACGTACTGGGACAAACAACAGCTGTGGCTAGAATATTTAATCTGTGATGCTCTGCAATATTTTGGACACAGTCCAGTTTTAGCTTAATTGACTGATGCTAGTTTAATTTAAAGGGAGAGTCTTGGCTAGCAGGCCAAGTACTTTCCTGCAAGTAGCTTTTTTTAACACAGCAATTATATTCCATTTACTTTTAAGCCATGCAAGATTTAGAAAACAAACATTCCATGGCACAAGAAAATGTTTTGCTTGTCAAAAACCACAGAAGGAACCACTTTCCCAAGAAAGTATAAGTGTGGGACCGATAGTCATCCAGCAAGAAAACCACTGAATCCCTCTGGTCGTAGGAAATCCACAGATTTCTGACCAAATGACACATTACAAACATACCCTACACTGTGATCTGCACCAAAAAAAGCCACTTCAGTTAAACATAATGAGAGTGAAGAAGCCATAACAGAAGGTGTGGGCTTAACCCTTTCTTTGTGAGCTGCTATTTCTCTACTTCAAATTGCACTGACCCCAAACAGTTGATGTCTCCCCGGAGGGGCTGAAGTGAAGGCTTAACTAGAAACAGATGCAATCTGCACAAGTATCCAGTTTCGCTGTATATTGCATGGATCATGGGAAGGGAAGGACTTTGTATGTCCATTTTTCTTTAACTAATCTCTGTTTGATGTTATGTATGGTAGGAGTGTAGGAAGGGGAGGAGAGAGATGGGATGGATACTTCTGGGGATGTATCTGAAGGGGAAAACACTGAGCTTGAACAAAAACTTTGTGCACTTTCCATTTGCAGTTGCTATCAAGACCATACCTTTACAGAAATAATTCTAAACTTCCTATACTGATTTTTTTCCCTTGACTTTAGGAGCTTATGTTAAAACACCTTATGCAACTTAACACTGATTGTATTTTTTTGAGTTTCATTGCTTTGTTTTTAAATGTCTTATAATCCTATTATTCACTGAGAAAACGTTAGTTTATTCATTGATTACTTATATATTTTTATAAATAACTCATGGTGGCAAACATAACTAATACTCCTTCCATTTCCTATTTTTACCACAACAACAATCTTAGAGGTGAGTTGGGCTGAGAGAGAGTGAGTGGCTTAAAGTCACCCAGTCAGTTTTTATGCCTAAGCGGGGAGTAAAATTTACAGTCTCCTGGTTTCTAGCCTGGTGCCTTAAACATAGAACAAACTGGCTCTCTCTTCGTTGTCACAAATAAACCACTACATAAATCATAAATGGGTTGAATTACAAAGAATCCTTAACTCAAGACAACACTGTTGAAACACAAGACACAAAAATTGTTGTTTCATCTCAGATGCCTGATAAAATAAAGATCTGCAGTCTGAGTAACTTTGAGAGCATCACTGGCAAAAAGACCCCATTTTTAGATGTTGCCTGCTACAGTATGTCTCATTTGACAATACCCACCAAAATGTTTCAGCTGCAAATAGTAGGGAGGAAACAAACAATAGGGAATCTCAAGGTGCTTTTCAAAAGGCAACGGGACTATTTTTTTTCCCTTGAGGAAGAAGAACAATACATTTAACTTTTCATCCAAAAAGCTTCATAAGTTGTGATGACAGGCTAGATGGAAAGACATGACTTGGATGACTGAGAATGGTCCACAGACAAACAATAGGGAGGAATGTACAGAGAAGGTATCCCCCAGTACCAGGGTGTTTAGATCCTTAAAGGTCAAGACCAATATCTTACATCAATTGTAAACATTAGTCAATATATGACAAACAAAATAGGTCTAATACGTTATAAACAGAAAGCCAGTTTGGTATAGTGCAGGGGTGGGGAACCTTGGCTCTTTTATGACTCGTAGACTTCAGCTCCCAGAATTCCTGAGCCAGCCATGCTGAGGGGAAAGGGATAGGTTTCCAAGCTGAGCCATGGTGGCTCAGGAATTCTGGGAGTTGAAGTCCATGAGTCATAAAAGAGCCAAGATTCCCCACCTCTAGTATAGTGGTTAAAACACCAGGCTAGAAACTATGAGACTTTGAGTCTAGTCTTGCCTTAAACACAAAGCCAGCTGACCAATTGCTGTCTCTCAACCCTAGGAAGCAGGTAATGGCAAGCTACTGTACTTCCAAATATCTTGCCAAGAAAACTGCAAAGACTTGTCCAGGCAGTTGCCAGGAATCAACAATGACTTGAAAGTGCCAAAAGCGAAACAAAACACCGAAGCAGAGCCAAAGTTTGGTGGAAGTAATTTTTTCATAAACTAAAGTTGTAGGCCAGTTCCATCCAGAAGTTAAATTTGTCTAATTTGATAGAATTATGCAAAGGATCTGTCCTAGGCATTTGCAGATACCAAAGGACCATTAGGCTTAAATATTTTCTAAAGCTCTAAACCAAATCTTCATCTGCGTAGGGAAGAGGAGAGAGAATGGTAAGATGCTTTGTCCATCAGCTTAAAGTATTAGGATCTTTTATAAGGCTGCTACAACTGTCCTGAATATATATGAATGGTCACCTGGCTTGACTGGAAAAACACAGCCGAAATAATGATTGCACATATTGAAGTTAAGTCTTTGTTCACACTATTGTGCATTATTACACACCTTTTTCAAAAGCTTGGCATACGGTAGCTGTACTACTGAACCATTCCAGGGTCTGGATGGGGAGGAACAGACTCAGGCTCAACCCTTCCAAGACCGAGTGGCTGTGGCTACTGGCGCCTCGGCATAGTCAGCTGGTTCCATCGCTGACTATAGGGGGCGAAACTTTGGCCCCCTTGGATAGGGTGCGCAATCTGGGTGTCCTCCTGGATTCACGGCTGACACTGGATGACCAGTTGGCGGCCGTGACCAGGGGGGCGTTTTATCAGGTTCGCCTGATCCACCAGTTGCGGCCTTTTCTGGACCGGGACGCCTTGCGCACAGTCACTCATGCTCTGGTCACCTCCCGCCTGGACTACTGTAATGCTCTCTACATG
>NW_015386869.1:33052-71815 GCF_001527695.2 Protobothrops mucrosquamatus | reverse complement strand
GGTGTATGAAGAAGGATAGACTTGCTTACAGTGGCGATGAAGGCACGATACGAATTGCTGAAGGACCAGATGAATAAATTGTCATGGAAAAAATCTAAATTACTAAGAATTTATTATCACTGTAATGACAATAAGGAACATACCGGTAATAAAAAATCGGTGGAAAACAATGTTGACGTCACCCAGAAGTTTCCATAATGGTCTGGCAGAACTTAGTCTGATAACTTAGCAACTACTTCTGAATTTAGAATTTAAGGAAAACTCTGCTGGATCATCTATCATTTCCATAATAATTGCATTGTTTACCATTTGTCAACAACCTTGCGATATCTAAAACAATGACTATTTAAACCTGGAGCAAAGGAAGAAAATCTCTTCAATTCCCCTTTGTCTGAAACTGTGACGCCTAAGAGACCATGTCAATCTTTTTGTTTGGTATGAATTTCTGGGCAGAAGCATGCAGAGCCAAGACATTTGAAATACCTCTGGCATAAGTTCCAAAATATTGAGAATGCATAGCTAATTCGTGTTCTAATTTGAAGGGATAAATATGCAATAATACATCAGATGAATAATGATGTTGTTTTGCCACGAAAGTAGGGAAAAAATGGGGAACAAACCACGAGCTTGGATAATGATGAAAATTATGAATTACTGTATTGTAATTGAAAAACATGATCAGCTTTTATTTTTTGTAGAAACAATACAGTTGTGTGCTACTTAAACATACCATTTATGGGTTGAGCTCATATTTTCCCCATAGGAGCTCAGAAGCATATATACTGTATATGAATACTGACTGAAACAAGCTCACCCTGCTCAACTACATAACTTAATACTGTGCCTTACAGATTCTTTGGATCTCTGACAAAAAGCACATTTAATAAACAGATTATTTATGTGGCGCTATACCACCAAATATTCTGTAAAAAAGTTATCCACACTATCCTATCTTTGAAATATTGTCACTTTTCCAAAAAAAATGATATATGGCATATGTTATCATTGGTTGCCAATAATACATGAGAAGTAGCCAAAATTGTTTATTTTTGTCTGTTTAAAAATATTTAATGCACAAGCAAAAAGGAAAAAAAGTTAAACTTGCACTTGGCTTATAAACAACTGAGTAAAGGCTTGAAAGCAGAGAAAGAGAAGACCATGAGAAAGCTACTGATTCTAAAGAAATGGAAACCTAATCAAGCCAGTCTCTTCATTTTTTTAAATTCTGGAGTAGCTAAGCCCCACTGATAGGAAAAATGTTTAATAATTGCACAGTCTGCTTATAGTAAACCAATGCAAAAAAATAGCCCTGCTAATACAATCTTTGCCAATAATAGAACAGCAGTGGGAATCAGGGGTGATATAAGGGACAAAATCACAGAGAATGACACTCCACAATCTCAATCTCTCTCTTTCCCTGAACATGTGTCCAGCTGTTCCCCCTCTCCAGGAATTTAGCTAAATATATAAAAGAGTTCAAACTGCTCACAGTACTAACTTCATATTCTCTCCAACTTCTACATGGAACTGGATATTCTAAAGGAGAGCAATATTTTTGTTTAATTGAACTACAAAAGATCCATGTCTTGGATCATGTGAAGGAGAAGAAGTCAGGGAGAAAAAAGAAAAGGGGCAGAATGCTCTTGCCATTTTCTGTTCAGCCTGAAGCTTCTCACTTATTCAATTGAATACTCTGAGGCCATATATTATATCGTATCGTATCGTATCATATCGTATATCTCATTCCGTAACCTGGGGAGCCAGCTGTATAATTGTAGGTATTTCAACTTCAAACTTCCAAGTCAGGAAGTTTTCTACAGAATTCAGATTCCTTTTAGAAAAACTAGTGCTAGAGAGGAAAGAAAGGTGACAGTTGGAATGATGGAAGAACTTGTCAAGACCAGAGAAGACACAATAATGTTCACAGAATAAAAGACAATCTCCTAAGCAAGAGAAACTCATACCAAATATTATTTTTAAGGGGTCTAAAGGACTTTATAACATTTCATCCAGACTGTTAAGAGAATTCACAGGTGTTTTGTTTTTTTAAAAAAATTTGATTTTGGTATGATTTAATTTTTAAAAAACTGTATAGGCAATTTAGGCTGAAACAAAATATTTAAAGACAAGAGCATGTGTTATTGATCATTAACATGTTCAAGGCTGTGAATCAATACAGTAAGTCTGATCTACTGGATAACAGGAATGGGACATTGGTTAACAATCATGGGAAATCTGGAAACTTGAACAGGATTGTTGAAAGGAAGGAAGTGCCATACTTACTGAGGGAAATGAGACTTGCAGCTCAGTCCCTTTTAAAAGTTAGTACTTTGGGTAAGCTGTAATCAAGTGTTTATCTGGAAAGCTCTCTAGGTCAACAGAAGCATCTCACACATTTTGGATTATGTACTGTATCTGCACAATCAGCAGCAATAATCAACAACAATACCGATCAGACTATCTGATTTCCTGATGCTGTTTGTATAATATATATTACTACAGCTATTAATACATATAATCTATAGGATGGCATAAAGATGAGGAAATGAGTGAATCTGGTGAAAACTGAAAGAGGTTTGCCATGACAATCAAAGAAATAATTCAGGAGCTAGGAATCTAGATGTCCAGAAACTGCAAAACAGAAGAAAGAGAAAGTATAAATTAACAAGGGAAAATGGGTAAAGAATGTCACAGAATGAGATAAAGGAATCTGCTTCACACAAACAAGGGATGATCCAGAGAGAACAGGAACAGAAGCCTAGATGAAATGCCTATGAAGAGGTGATGAAGAAAAAGAAAAATAGTTATTCCCTTAGGAAAGCAATTTGAATAAATAAAAAGGAGTCAAAAATTTAACATGCGACATAAATGTTACTTAAGAGTAAGAAGCAAAATTTTCAAGTTTGAAAGAGAGATGTTTAATGAATCAGGCAGCCTATAAAATCAAGGGGAGATAAGAGACAAAGCCCTCCAGTTGGGGCTGTAAAGATTACTCATAAGCAAGAGGCAAAGGGAAAAAGTAGACCTGTCTGCAGTTTGGGGTCAATAGAGGTGGATCAGAGGATAAGTCCCACTCATAAAGAAAATCAACCCAAAGTACCAGCTGAAGAAAGGACTGAGGCCAAAAGAACAAGGTGTGATCAGCATCTGACTGCTGAGTGAACAGATCGTGACTGGAAGAACTGCTTAGCAGTCCATTTGGACTTGGATCAGGGCCAGTGAGGAAGAGGCGCAAAAGGAAATGAGGTAAGAGGAGGTAAGAGGAGGCTATTGCTTGACATTTTTGCAACACAAGTAAGAACGTTGAATTGTGTGAATAACTTTGGAGTTTAAAATGCACTTGGTTTAAAAAAAGAATCTGCCTGACTGTTGGATGACACACAGACAGAAAGAGTGTGCATTGTCCAAGAAAGCCTCTTAGGAGTTTTAGGCTGGAAGTGAAAAGAATTTGAAGTTATTCTTATGTTGGAAGTAAAATCTGGAATTGTTGGAAGTAAAAACTGGTCCGGTTCTTATTCCAAGCTGGGAGAAAGACACAGAAGAAATGAACTGGAGGCAGGTTGCAGTTGGAAAGGAGGTCTCCATTTATTTGGTAGCCAGAAACAACAGGGACAACAGCATGTTTCTGGGGTGGCTGACAAATTGGGGTTAAGAGTAGATGGGCTTTTATACAATTTTGGGGACTTTGTGTTTGAGATTCCTGTTTCTGTGCAAGAGTATGTCCTTTAATATTTTAATGGTTGTTGCCAGATTCCTATGGGGTCATGTAGGGGTCATGACTGGCTCTCAGGGCAAAAGGGGAAATGCAAATCCTAGGTGTTTTATTTGTCTGAGCTAATCTTCTCAGTTTTGGTTCCTTGCTTATTGTGCTGCTTATTTGGAGCTGCTGGCTGCCCTTTGTTTATGAATAGAGTGTCCTGGCTTTATGAATGAATACAAAATATCTACTCATAAAGCCTAGCCCGGGGTAGCCAAGGTTGCCTACCCCTGGCCTAGCCTCTTCAGGCTTCTACTTACGGCTGTTTTGCTATAGCAGAAAGACTGGGGCTGCTTTCTGCCTTTGTTAAGGAAATTTTCTCCTCTTCTTCTTTAGGGGAAATATTCTATTCTGCCTCTTTTAATATTCAGTAGAATATTTTATTTTGGGGAGGGCAGGGGCTTTCCATACCTGTATATGTATAAATTTGGTTCTAGACTGTATGTTACATTAACATTTTTAATATAGGTGGAATCCAGATAATAAAGATGTGTGATCTGTTTATAACTTGAAATATCATGGGTAATAGTGGTTATTCTTGGGAGATTTTTCCGATAGAAGAGTTGAAAGCTTTGGATAGGAATTAGAAAATAAATGTCTATCACTCTATGGCTGATTAGAGTTTTCCCCTTTCCCCTTTCATAGCAGTTTCTCTAAATCATGATCATAAGAACAGCTGTCCAAGGAGCTATATCAAAATATAAAATATTTAATATAGAAATATAAAATCCTAGCTCAGGCACTAAGGTCTTAACTATAGAGTATGACTAATTCAATCTTGCTAAAAATTCACTGGGATTGCTTTGAAATTGTAGAACAACCCCCTTTTTTCCATTCTCAGCTTCAATTAAGAATACAGGATTATTTTGTTCACAACAGTCTATATTTTTTATGAAAAATAAGATGGTTCAGTATTTGACCACTTGTAGAGTATGTTGAAGAAGCAAACATTTGGGGAAAAATAATTCTTGGAACAACAGATTATCAATATATGTAACCGTAAATTGTCCCTTTGCTATTCGCAACTACCTTCCTAGCAAACCTTGTCATGGTTGTTTTGGTCTCCCGAACTATAATGGGAGACTCCTAACCCAGCATGCATTCTGAACAGCTGAAGGATGGCAACCTCAAAGAAAGGTACAAAGAAAGTGGAAAATAAAAATAGAAAGAAACTGCTTAAATGTTTTCCACCTACACTGACACATTAACAATTGGGCTAAAACTGGTTAAGTGCATTTCAATCAGCCAGCAGTGGTAAACAAACATAAACTGGAATCCCCTCAGGATGAGGGGAAAAAAATCTTCCATCACAATACTGCAACCCATGCCAGACCCTTCATAAAATTCCATACATAGGAAAAGATCTAAGATAAACACATCCCTCAGGGCAAAGAACAACCTTCCTTTTCAGACTTCACAAGTCCCAGGACGGGAACACCTCAAGTTACACATCTGACATGCCTCAAGATCAAAGTTCATTATTACTATAAATACTACCACGCTTAGCATTCTAACTTTGTAACCTACCTTCAATTGCTGAACTCCATGTTAATCTGTTGAATAAAGCTACCTTCCTTTTCAAGCAGCTGCCCGATGTATTATTTGTGACCCACCTCAGGTTTGAATCCAGAACCTTTCTTCCATCAAGATCAAGGATGTCTTTACTATTACAACTATTACAGCAACTTTTCTATACTATCCCTAGTGGTATTTAGGCCTTGTTTAGGGCTTAGGCCCAATTAGAGCTAACACATTTTCTGTGATCCAGAACTGCCTCTTTTTCATGCCATCACTTAATTTGCATTAATGATTAAGAAAAGCAATTGAAATACCTGGCTCTCCTTAACTCATATAGCATGTACTACTGCCAAGACACAGGAACAGATCTGGAAACTATGCAGACTGTGTGCACAGTAGATTAAAACTACCAGCTAGCCTGCAGAATTCAACATGTGGCTCCAGTACCTTAGATCACCCTTTTCAATGGTATAGCATTGCTGTATTTCTCTCACTTTGCTCAATCATAATTGAGCAAATAATAATATTTCTGATATACCAGGTCACATTTCTGGGCAATGGCATTCATTGGAAGACCCAGGAAAGATAATTTGCTAGGTAACAAATTCATTTTTTCCATGTTTTAACAATCCAAGAGAGAAAGAATGTGTTCATGCAAACTTTGGCAATGTTCTCCTTTATAAGAGTGGGAGCGCCTTCTTGTCTTAAAAAGCAAAGGGGACAATTTGTTGTACAAATTGGCTTGTTGGTCTTCCCCCCCTCCTATTTCTGGCTGTATTAAGATAATATCCTTACCCTGTTCACCTTCCAGAGTTTTCAGGGTTATGTTTTTTTTTCCCCTCAAGGGAAAATAGCAAATAGGAATTCAGATCATAAAACTGATGCGGTTGTTGTTCTTCAACAACTGAAAAGAACTTTAATGGCAGTAAGAACCTACCTTACTGTTCTAATTAGCAATGTTTACTACCCTTCTGAGTCTGTACAGAATGGTACACAGAGAGCATCTTAAGTTTTTAATCAATTTTGTAAAACAGCTTAGAACACAAATAATTATGACAGGAGAGAAGATCATGAGCTCTGATTTGATTGGAAAAGAAATGGTGGTTTTGGATCTGAGAAACAAGTGATATGTAAAGGCATCATACAGAATATGTGACTGACAGAGACGTTTCTTTGCGGTTAAGATTTGATTTAACAATAGAAGTCAAATCCAAACACAAAAGAGTGTTTGGTGAAAAGATCAGCAGAGACAACACAAGTGCGGATGCTCCTGACATATTCTATATGAATTTATGCTCTTACTCATTTCAGAAAATTGTATATAAGCAAAATTTATTGCAAGTTATATTTTTACCCACTAAGGCAACAGGTAAATTAATCTTGGTGCAGTATTTCTCTTGATTTTATGAAAACAAAAATAATCCCGAAAAGTATTAGCGTTCAGATAAACTTTTATATCTAACAGACTCAATATATGAATTTCATTTTCTGTTCTCTTTCAAGATTTTTTCAATTAAAATTATTTTAAATTTTTTATAATCAAACAATTGTATAGGCCTACCCCCCCCCAAAAAAAACCCCTCAAAACCTGCTACTTGCATAAAAATAGCTTCTTTATAAATCATGTAGAAAATTGATTTATCTGAGTATATTATCACCTGGTCTTGGAGTAGCAGTAGTGGGCAGAAAATGTACTAGAATAACTTGACTTCTTACAATTGTCATAATGGAACAGTAGTACAAAAACTTCTGATTGCCTATGAGTTAAATCAGTTTCTGAGCTGAATGGATTTTCTTTTATATGGGAACATCCACAAAGACAATTCTGCCTTGCAATGTAAACTTGGTCTTTTGATTGCTGGACGGGGTCATTTCTTTTCATTTTGATAGAAAAGCTTCTATATGCAGTCTTCCAGGATGGAATAAATACAAAGACTTTGGATTAAAATTAATTACTTCATGAAGCCAAATTTAATATCATTTAAGGTCTGCATATGGTAAACTTGAAAAAATATAGTTCACTTTTTTAAAAAAATTCCTGGTGAATACATAGCTAATAAATCTGAACAATTGGTTCTAAGTACGAAAATGTTTCTTGTCATGTCCTTGTCACGT
This sequence comes from Protobothrops mucrosquamatus, assembly GCF_001527695.2. NCBI lineage: Eukaryota > Metazoa > Chordata > Lepidosauria > Squamata > Viperidae > Protobothrops > Protobothrops mucrosquamatus. The sequence goes on along the minus strand of NW_015386869.1, from coordinate 64,425 downwards.
CCTTGAAGTTTACTACCAAAATAAAACTGGGTTTAACAGAAATAATTCCTTTAATTATTATAAACATGTCAATCATAAGAGTACAATTCTTGGCTACCAATATTTGCTTTCCATTAAGGAGCTCCTTCTGTATTAGCTTACTTTAAGACTCTTCTTTTGAGGAATGTCCTTCTTCCCAATACCCTATTTTCACTATAGCCACTCAGAGTTCATGTATGTTGTGTTATCAAGGTTCTTAGTTGCTTGAAGTGCCACAATTCTGCGTGTTTTATTCTATGCACTGTTTCCTGTCCTATGCACTAAAGCAGGGATGGCGAACCTTTTAGAGACTGAGTGCCCAAACTGCAACCCAAAACCCACTTATGCATCGTCGAGTGCCGGGTGGGTGTGGCCCATTGGCTGGGTGTGGCCAATCGGGTAGGCGTGGCCCATTGGGTGGGCATGGCTGTGGTGGTAACGACAGATTGGGTGGGACTAAAAAGTTCAATCAATCAATTCCAACTTTGCAAGACCTTTTTTTTCCTGCGAGAAGTTGAAATTGACTGATTGAACTTTTTTTTTTTTTTTTTTGCACACGGCGGCGGAGGCCTAAAGCGAAAAGGTTTTATAAAACCCAGCTGAAGGCCTAGGACTGGGGCGACGGCACGCGTGCCCACAGAGAGGGCTCTGAGTGCCGCCTCTGGCACCCGTGCCATAGGTTCGCCACCACTGCACTAAAGTCTTCAGCAGGGAATGGTGTTTATGTGAAAACTGGTTTAGGCAGTATTTCTCATTCATGAATATGTCACTGGAATCAGGATCATTTGAAACTCTTTACTTTTTAATTGCAGCAGCTGAACACCAGAACAATTCAATCAATCCATAGAATAAAAGAGATCTGTATTTATTTATAAATGTATTGAATTTATTTATCTATGTACTTTTTTTTTTTTTTACAGTACTTGGGTTTAATACAGACATGAGTTTTCAAACATATCCGGGATCTCTCACTTCATTCCTCTAAACTCTTGGATACAATTTTCCAGAAGATGTGATATTTAGGTCATACGGTCATTCTAGTGCAGAAACCATTTCTGTGCTTCATGCAGAGTGTCAGTTTTGTGTACGTGCCTGTATAGGCATGAAACATCTGAGTGTTATGTGAATTTTTTTACTGAGAAGTAAATTTTCTTTCCAAAAATACCACATGAGACAGCTGTCTTATTGCTAAACACTGATGTTATTAATATATGAGACAAAAGATTTGAACCAGTTATCTGCAATGAATTTTGCATGCAACAGTTTTCTTTTCTATTTGCTTTTTTCTTTAAAAAAAAATCTTTACAGTATAAATGGAGATCCCTTTGGTTTATTTAAAGATAGTTGTTCAGAAATACTGCTTCTCTGTTACAGAGAAGAGTGAAATATACTGTCTTAGCATCTCTTGCAAAATACAAGGAACATCACTTTTCTTTGCTCAGCTGGGAATTTATCCCTGAAATCTGGTTTGAGCCTGAGAAAATTTGCTCCTTTCATGACCTATTGGGCCAAGCTGACTATATTACATTATATAGAGACAGGAGACAATACCCTAGATATTTAAACACTCATTTGGATTTTTAGAAGACAAAAGTTTTCAAACACTTATTCCGAAAGTTTAAAAGAAATCAGTCCTACTGGACAGTGAGATTAAATGCATGCTATCTTAAGCTGTCAGAGAAAAAAGAGATACAATGGTCTTTCTGCACTAATTAGTCTGTGACATGTTCTCAAAATAAAATACAGTCTAGCTTAAGAAAAGAAATAGGTTCTCATTTCTGGTTTTAATAATGAATGGGTAATAGCAACGTTTTTAGAATGATATGCTCTTAAAAGAGATATAATATTGTTCCATGGGCCAGGCATGTTTTTTACTGAAAAGGAATCTAAGCAATGCTCATAGACCCTAGTCATAGTCCAGAAAGCCTAGGGACTCCAGGTCTTCAAGACTTAGCACTTCCTTGGTCTACTGCTTCTGAGGATACAAGCAAATGAAAACAACAGAGTAAATTATCTCAGTCCATTTGCTAACACTTAACTAGCTCATAAGAATCTGTGTCCTGCTGAGATTGCCACCTAAAGGATACAGATTCACACATATACTTCCTTACAAATAGCAGAGATCTAAGCCAAGGTTGACAAATGCTCAAATGTCTCTTAATTATTTGAACCCAGCTTTAATATAATGACCCCTCATACAAGATGAAAGGGAGCATTTGAACTGGAGAGGATGATGGTGGCAAAGCAATTGCTTCAGTCTTGAGGAAAGGTAACTGCTAGAATTCTTCTGTGGCTACGAAATGAGAAGTGCTGCATTTTAATAGGAACTCTTCCCCAGGAAGCTCAAACAAAACTTTTTGTGGTTAGAAATGTCATCTGGATTTTAAAAAGTAAGAAATATCTTCTTTAAGGAGGAGACTTAAATATTCCACTCCTTTCTCATTTCACTGACTGTTTCACAGGCTGTGTTTATATGGATAAAGTCTTTCACAGGAAGGATGAATACACCCAGCCCTTCCAATGTGCATTGCTGCATAGTAGAGAATACAGGCGAAAAGGACAGTTGTGCCATTAGATGAAAATAGCAAAAGGGATGAAAAAAAAAATCTAAATTCTGCAGGCCACATTGGAAGTCACCGTTTTGTCAATTATTGTTTCGAAAAATAACCCCACCGTACTAATTCGATTACATATTCCTAGACAAAATGGCTAGCTTATTGACAGCAGTTAGTTTAGCAGAGAAGGGCCTGAAATAAACTGGAACTTACTTTATATGAATTGTTAAATTTTCTTCTCTAAAGGTGGAGAGAACCACTGACAGAGAAGTCAGCCTGGTTTTGCACATGACAGTGCATCTATAATGGGACTGCAGCTAAATTAGATTTGTTATGAATATTCCAATGTCTTTTGCTTCTCATTATGATGTTCAGATAAATTTTATCGCTATAAAATATCTGGGGTTCAACAACATACATTATTATTTAATCTGGAGGAACTGACTTCAATTTATCTCAACAAGGAGTTTTACACGGCAGAAGTGATGTGATTCTGTTTGTTGAAAATTGCTTTGATGAAATACTTTATGGCAACTTGGAACCTCCTCATTTCTCTTAGCTCTGTCATATGCTAAAAGTTAGAAAAAGCCTACTTTTCAGATGATGCATATGTACAGAAGCTTCTATTGGCTTGGCAACTGCTGGAGACAATGAGAACATCTTGCAAAGTTAAATGCGTGCTTCACTCAAACTTTTATGGAACAAAAGTTCCATCAAGGATTTGAATAGCTCTACTATATAAGATCATTGAGAAATAATGGAACTTTTTTGGCAAAACATAGTCTTGAACAATTATAAGGAAAGAGATGGAACACTGATGCTCTACCCAAAAAATATCATCTACCCTCTATGTATACAAAGACAGCACCTGAAAGACAATGCCAGGCTAAAATGACTTACTGATACAGCATCTGTTGATGGTTCATGTGGAATAGAGATATCCAATGAGGCAAAATCATTCCAGGATAGTACCACACATAATTTTTAAAACATTTCTTGCAGAGCTTAATGCAGTACTATTGAGAAAATGTTCACTAGACATAATAGCAACATAAAAGATTTCAGTTGTTCCCTACCCCTGGGATGAGGTATTTCATCACAATTTCTTTGCCTTTCTCTCCCAATTTTTCATCTGGAAATACTTCATATTCTGCCTAGAAAAAAAATGCAAAATGATAAATTGTGCTTGTATTTTGCACATGCATAAATATTAATGTTCATGTATTCATATACTCTATAAAATGTTCATATACTTTTTTGGTGGTTGTAAATATAAACCATATAGCATAAACATTGGTCCCCTGACATACACCCAATGCAAAGAAACAGATCTGCATAGTGGTAGTAATTTTTTTTACAAACCCCTGTATTTCTTTGCTCCTCATGAGATGTATACTGTATGAGGAAGGACTGTCATAACAATAAATACACTTTTCACAGTTTTAAATTTAAATCTGTGGCATCTCTGTATTAGAAGGATCAGGTAGCTTGCACTATGAAAATCTCTACCTGATCAGACATGCAATCCCAAAATATTCTTCAGCTTTAAAAGGCAAATGTCTGTTGAAATTTTGGAGCAAACGTAGCTAGACAGAAGAAAGTTATATCGTGTGCACAATTATTAGGCAAATGAGTATTTTGACCGTATCATCATTTTCATGCATATTTTCCACCTCTAAGCTTTATAAACTTGAATGCATAGTGGATATAAACATATCAGGTGTAATGAGGGAGAGCATGGCCTAAGGAGATCAGTCTTTCAGAGGCATGCACCACTCTTTAAATTGCTATGATATTGAGGCAAGATCACAGAACCATCAAATGTTTTGTTGCAAATAGTCAACAGGATCGCAAGAAAAGTGTTGAGAAAAAAAGATGCACATTAATTGCCAAAGGTTTGAGAAGAATCAAACATGAAGCTACCAGGTACCCATTATCCTCCAGTGCTGTCATATTCCAGAACTGCAATCTATCTGGAGTGCCCAGAAGTACAAGGTGTTCAGTGCTCAGAGACATGGCCAAGGTAAGGAAGGCTGAAACCTGACCACTACTGAACAAGACACAAGACATATAAGTTGAAACGGCAAGACTGGGCCAAGACAGATTTTTCAAAGATTTTATGGATGAGATGAGAGTGACTCTTGAGGACCAGAGGGATGGGCCTATGGCTGGATCAGTAATGGGCACAGAGCTCCACTTTGACTCAGACGCCAGCAAGCTGGAGGGGGGGGTACTGATATGGGGTGTCATTATTGAAGATAAGCTAGTTGGACCTTTTCAGGTTGAAGATAGACTCAAAATCAACTACCAAACCCACTGCCAGCCTTCCTCACCTTGGCATGTCTCTGAGCACTAAACACCTTGTACTTCTGGGCAGTTCTGGAATATGACAGCACTAAAAGATAGTGGGTTCCTAGTAACTTCATGTTTGATTCTTCTCAAATCTTTGGCAGTTAATGTGCATCTTTTTTTTTCTCAACACATTTCTTGCAACCTTGTTGACTATTTGCAACAAAACATTTGATGGTTCTATGATCACGCCCCAATATCTTAGGCAATTTCAAGAGAGGTGCATCCCTCTGAAAAAGTCTGAAAGACTTTTTACAATTTTGACTTTTCAGAGTCAGTTAAATCTCTTTTTTGACCCATTTTGCCTGAGGAAAATAAGCTGCCTAAAAATTATGCATACCTTAATCTCCTTAGGCCACATATGGCCTTATTACACAAATACACATCACCTGATATGCTTATATCCACTATGCATTCAAGTTTATACAGCTTGGAAGTGGAAAATATGGATGAAAATGATACGTTCTCACTTGCCTAATAATTGTGCATATAGTGTAGAAACGAAGACCCAACTTGAGACTTCTCAAACTAGGCAAACTATTAAAGGGGTATCATAGTTTACCATATCTTATCTGAGTGTGCTCATTTGTGAGTGTATTTATATGTTAATATTTAATTTAGTTAAAATGATGTAGTTGTGATATTTTCAGTTTAAACATAGTTATAATTCCATGGATGTATGAAAACAGGAGATTGGATTCTCAAAAATTAGAGTCTCCCAGATAAATGCTAAGCCAATTAATGTCAGACAATGAACTTTGGCTCTGCAAAAATGTTCTTTTTATATATCTGCAAGTGGTATGACATAATTTAATAAATCATATTTGATAATGAGTTGTTTTAAATGGCAAACCAGCACTTTTAGCAATCTAGTGCTTTTGTGGGTAGAGATTTTCCCACCTATGAAGGATGCTACAGACCTATTTTAAAAAGGGCAGCTCATTATTTGAAGGCATCTTCTTTTGAAAAGCTATCCAAAGTCTTATTTAAAAAGTATATATTAAAAGGAATAGCAGAAGTCTTTAAACTGTTCTTTAAATTACTATATTTCAAATAATTGATTTATTCCTATACATCTAAATGCAAATTTGACAACTTTGCCCTACAGAATTCATGCTGAATCATCTTTATGAGAATAATTTCAGCTTTTAGAAATGTGGTAGCATTTGTTATTAAATTTACCAATGGCTGATTTGAAATTAAGACATGTTTAAGAGAAAAATATTCAGAACAATGAAGATTTGTAAATATGGAGAAAATTGTTTTAAAAATATTCTTCCCCTCCTCTTTCTCTGGATCCACACATTCCTTTTCGACAGCCCTTCCATAAACAATTATTGAACCAGACGTCCATCCTTTAACTTGGTGTCCTCCAGATGTTCAGGACATCATAGTGGTATCCAAATCAAACCACTGTGATACCAAATGGATGACAATGATATAATCTCACAAATGCCACAATTAAGTATTAGCATCAGGATGTCTTATTCAGGTATGGAAATTGTGACATTTGCGTGATTATGTCTGTGTGAATGTGCCATTCTTTGTCCATCTTCCAGGTGTTATTGATCTTACTGTCTAGGAATGAACAAACATCTCTGGAATTATAATGTTAAAAAAAGAATTCTAAAGATGTTAGTTTTTCATCTTTGTAAATTAGGACATTCCACAGTTGATGAAATTAATGTAATTAATCAATGAGGGTCTAGGATCCTCCCTGCTTCTTCAAAGAGGGAATACACACTTTGTGTTCAAATCTGAAGCTGTTTCTGTCATCAGATCACAAGGACAAAGGGACTGGGACAACCCTTCTGAAACTGCCTCTTCAAAGTGATTTGATGAAGGGTACTTTGTGTGCACAAATGCACATAGGACTCCTTTAAATACTTTACTTAGGTTCTTTAAAATGCATAGCACTTCCAGAAATAAGTCAATACTGAAATGAAATTATTCCTCCTCCATTGGCCCATTCATGTTTACAAAAAAATGCATTCATGTGAAAAACATGCAGGAGAGCTGGATTTCTGATTTTGCCAAAGAGAAGTCTCATGAGCACCTGCACAGTTGATGGTCTGCACAAAGTCCTTAGAAGATCATATCCCCTTCATTTCAGACTATGAAAATGTTCTTGGTGGCAGAGACAAAACTATTTCTACATTCTCAAGAGCATTTAAGTCCATTGCAAATGAGGTACACTTTTTTTAATATCACCTCAAAAATGGACCTATGATGAACCAGCCACTCTTATCATAATACTATCTCAGAATATTTTAGAAATCACCAATACAATTACATTTCCCTTATTAAATAGCCACTGTGAAATAAACTTTCATACTGCAAGATAAGCATGCTTTAAGATAAGAAACACACTGACTATTAAAATAGACGTGGCTACAGCCCTTCCAATCCTGTTAAATGCAATAGGATGAAGCAATTAAATACCCATAAACTCAGTACAAAGAGACTTGCAGCCCTTCTTTCATAAAATTTCTTGTCCATTTAGATTTTATCAGATCACAGGTCATGTTGCCTCTTCAAAGCACCAACAAGATGTTTATAGCATCTTAATGATGCTTTTTCCATCATCCCACCATTATTCACCCTTTGGAAAGCATTTCAGAGATTAAAAAATCATATGCATAAAAGAATTATTTCAAAAAAGCTTAGAAAATCTGGAGACTTATCTCAACCGGCACAATTCATGACTGCTACAAAGAGAGAATAGCACACGGCAAAAAGGCCAGTCCTGCTGATATACAAAATATTTTTAATCTAAAGAGGAAATATTTCTGCTTTAGCTTCTATGCATTTCTATACACAGAGGATAGAACAGCAGTCCTCAACATGTTGTTAGGACTTAATTCAACACAATTCTGGTCCTAACCATTATGGCTCAATATGTTTGCATTTGTCACATTTTCTATTTATTTATCACTTGAAAAGATATATTACTTTAGAAAAAAAACAATAGTTTCATCTAATAATTGCTTAATTATTATTTCTTTTAGATTTTTTAAATTCCACCGTTATTATTTTTCTAAATAATCCAAACTGGCAAACACATCTATTACTCCTTGCTCCTCCTATTTTGTCCGCAACAATAACCTTGTGAATTGAGTAGGCTGAGTGAGAGTGATTGGCCTAAGTCACTCAGCTGGCTTTCATACCTAAGATGGGACTAATTAATGGGACTAATTAATGGGACTAATTAATCCTAGAAACTATAAAGGAGTAAATTCACCCATTTGGTAAAGGGCATATGTTCAGACTTTTTGTAGTCTTAACAGCAAAATATGGCAGACCCCATCAAAATTTCCCCACAGGTCCAACCCATTTTGGCTGGGGAAGTCCCATAACATGTTATGTAACTCTGCCTTATTGTCTTTTCTTCCAGATGATTAAAAAAAAAATAACAACCCACAAGGGTTTATGTTATATAAGCTGCCTTCAAAAGGTTGTTTCATGTGGCTTATCACTCAATACCCAGAGGTTTTATGAACAAATAAAAGCTATCACTAAACAACCAAAATAGAAACATTCTGCAATAGTCCTCTTCCCCAATTCTTCCCAAAGCAGAAGTATTTCATTAAAAAAAATAATAATGGGGGGGGCGCAAAGAGAGGAACTCGCCAAAATGTTCTTTACCTAACTGCAGTAAATATTGGGGTTTTTTGGGGGGTATCCGATCTGAGTCTGGTCACCAGGACCAGAGTTTTAGTCTTCCAAGCTTTCTGACTCCTGCTACAGCCCAACCTCAGCTGAGGATGGAAGACTAAAACTCTGGTCCCAGTGACTGACTCAGACTGGATCCTGCTACATTACCCTGGGACAAGTATATTTGCTTTCATTCATTATTCTTTTTCTTTGAAAATAATAATAACCTTGCCTTCGTGGTAGCAGCAAAGGGCCTATGAACAGCCTGAGCTCTCTCACTGCCATTTGATCTCTCTACTGTGGTGCTTCCTAGTGTCATTTTGAGAGAGTTAATGCTCTAATGCAGTGTGTGTGTGTGTGTGTGTGTGTGTGTGTGTGTGTTACTTTATAACTCATAAACATAGGTATTATCAGGGCTTTTTTTCTCATAGAACGCCCAGAACGGAGTTCCGGCACCTTTTTTGGATGGAACCTTGTAGGGTGGGCAAGGCGGGTTGTATGACATGTGTGAGTTCCGGCACCTTTTTTTTTTTTTTTTTTTTTTTTTAAGAAAAAAAGCACTGGGTATTATAGAATGCTGGGATTTCTAGAATGCTAGGATTTCCTGAGTCTCCTATCCAAGTCCACCTGTGCTTATTTATTCTGAGGCTGTTTCAGATTCATCAGGTGTTGCCATATATCTCGAGAACCTAGCAATGCTCTTATCTAAATCTAGGGTCCAACTACCCTCAACTTAGGTTATGGTTCCCCTATCTCAAAACAGAATAATGTGATAATGAAAACAAGTAAACAAAAAAAGGTTACCCAAAATGTTTAGAGGAGCTTCTCTACGTAGAAAGAGCGTAACTGATATTCTCAGTTTGAAGTAAAGTAGGGGAAAATAAACGAGACATATGGAAAATATGACAGGGGGATATCTTACAAAGTTGTAAGTCAGTATTTCTTTATCCAGTACATAAACTATGGCTTTTTCATCTATCAGATAGGGTGATGGTTACAATTTTAAATGACTTTAACAAGGGGCTGGATAAATAGACAGAACATCGGGCTACAACTACTGGGGGACATATACTACCTCCTGAACAGAGTCAGCATATACTGAATAGCAGCTGCTAGGAAGGGCAATGGAAAAGGACATATCTGCTGGGCTACTGGGTGACACAGAATATTCTTACAAGACTCTTTGGGTTTATCGTGCAGGGCCCTTCTTATGATCTAGAGTCTGAAAAGCTTGTCGATGTCTTAGGCACTTTTGAACTTTACTATTTTTTCTTTGACATGTATAAATCTGTATACAAGTAGTCCTTGACTTAAGTGAGTCGTGCCTGATTTTACAACTTTTTTTTGCCATGGTTATTAAGTGAATCATTGCAGTTGTTATGTGAATCATTAAGTACATCCAGCTTGCCCCATTGACTGACTGCTGGAAGCTGGCCGGTAAAGTTGCATATATGTGACAGTTGCCATGTGCCTGAATTTTGATCATGTGATCTTAGGGAATGCGGTGAGAGTTGTAACCTAGGACTAGTTGCAAGTCACTTTTTCAGTACTGTTGCCATTTTGATCACTAAACGAATCATTGTAAGTCAAGGACTACCTGTAGTTCCATATAAGTGGGAACCAAGAACAGAGAACCTGGCCCTTTATTTTTAGATAACCCCATTTCACCATTCTAACCATCTTTATCAAACATACATAATCTAGGATTAAGGGAAACTTTAGGACCTAAAATGGAGAGAGCTCCAATAGCCAAGAGACTGCTTAGTAGGTAGATGTAATATATCAGTAATATAACAAATGGAGTTGTCCATGTAATGGGAAGATGTAATGGTCTTCTGGCTGTCTGAGTAATGGTAATATTAATACTCACAATAGAATGAAGGAATAATGATGTTTATATAGTGCTGTATCCAAGTTCTCAATATGTTTCACATACACTAGTGTTTTTCAACCATGCAACTTTATGATGGGTGGGCAGAATTCTGGGAGTTGAAGTCTACCCATCTTAATCCAATAGTTGCCACTATTTCACTAATCCAACAAACTGCAAAGCATTTATCTTTAAGAGAGTGACTTAGCTAAATAGACTGAGACTTGCCTAAGGTTACCAACTGAATTCACGGAACAGCTAATCAATAGAAGACTTCTGGTTTGTACTCTGAATCCTACATTTATTTCTTGAGTAAATTCTACTGTGTTTAGTGGTTTAGTTTACTCCAAGACTGAGTGTGCATAGAACCAAAGCTTCCATCACTGTCCCAAAGGTAATACTATATAGGTACATATTAGCCAAATTATCCATAGTTATTAAACAACATTATTACTCAGTGACCAGCCATTGAAACATTACAAAAAATTATTTGCTTTTTGATTGCTTTTGAATTCTGCTGAATTATTTTGATTTGCTTTCTCTACTATGCATGCTATGTTAAATAGCTCCAATTTTAAATTTACAAGGTGCAAGTATAACATCTTAGCCTCCTACGGACCGGATGCTTATATATAACTAAACCTTTGACCACAGGGGATAGTCAAAAGAATAAAATGGTGGTCACAACAGTGCAATCAAATCTCTGCCTGTTTTTATGTGCATTACACTGTTATGGTTGCCATCTGACTTTTTTCACCACACCTGAAGTCATTCATGATATAACTATTTCTAATGGAGAGGTCCCCAACCTCCGGTCTGTGGACCAGCACCGGTCTGCAGCATGCCAGAAGCCAGGCCATGCAAACAAGTGAACATCCATCCACACAAAACAGGCAGCACATGAAACCATGCCCCCTCCAGTCCGCGAAACAACCTCTCTCCACGGAATTGGTCCCTGGTGCACAAAAGGTTGGGGGCCTCTGTTCTAATGTAACATATTTATTTATTAAGTTTTTATGCCACCCATCACATTGTTACAGTGACTCTGGGCAACTTACAATATAATAAAAAGGTAACAAAGGTAATGCAAAATGATTACAATTAAGAGGATTAAATAGGAAACTAAAAAAAAAAAAGGGATGGGCAATACAAGAATGATGATCTCTCTACCCCATCAGTCACCCCCAGTCTAGAATGCCTCCATTGGGGCCCAGTACAGCTGGCAGAACCAAATTTTTAAGCTCCTCCAGAAGGCCAAAAGTGTGGAGACCAACCTCATCTCAAGGGAGATATATTCTCTTGAACCCCGCCAGCTGAAATTCTTTGCCAGATGGGATTCAAAGTAGGCCTTTGCTGCTGGAGCAAATGGGACTGGCTAGTCCCATTGGGATGAGGTGGCTCCTCAGTTGTATATTGAACATGGAGGATTAAAGGCTTTAACAGAAATCAAATCAATAAGTGCAATATATACATTGCTGATACATATTCAGACACAAGTAAACATGAAAACGGAAATACACATGTACACAAGCCTGGAGATAGAGGAGGAAGTTTAACAGTGTAACTACAAAGGTTACGGAGGTACAATCTATGAAAGAACAAAAAATGAAGGAAATCTTTGGATCTGCAAAGAAAGGCCCATAAGATACAATCAACTCTTGAAGCATTCAGAAAAACCAACTTACCACTGAATCAAGGAACTTAATACAGCACTGCAGCTCCAGGCGAGTCTCGCAGAACTGCCGAAAGAGAAGTCTTCCTATTGGTTGCTTGTCACATAAACTGTAATAATCTCTCTCTGGAGGAAATAAGAAGAGAAGGCAGGAAAGTGAAACTCTGGGAAGCTAGGTGTATGATTTAATTTTTTTAACCTTAAAAAAAATTAAACCTGGTATGAATCCTGCAGATTTAAAAACTTATAAAGACAAGTCATAGAAGTCAGAATTTTTCAGAGATCATACCCTGGATGCAAAGAAATTAGTATGGGATTTAAACACATTCCAAGAATTTTGATTTTATGTTATTTTTTGCATTTTTACAAAAAAAAAAGCATGTTTCTGGCTCCTACAATTGCAAAGATAGGCTTAAAAGTGTGAGGACGAAACCTGTTGAAATCTGAGAAACAAGACAGGAAAGCTATCCCAGGAGGGTTTCCAATAGTCAGAAAACTTCAGAGTCCTTTATAGCTACTTGCAACAGTACAGTGCATTCTACCTTCTAAATGCTTTCCCAGCATATGCTAATGCGTGTAGTACAGGCAGTCCTCGACTTACAACAGTTCATTTAGTGACCATTCAATGTTAAAAGGGCACTGAAAAATATGACTTATGACCATTTTCCACAGTTGCAACCTTTGCAGCATCCCCATGGTCATGTGATCAAAAGTCAGATGCTTGGCGACTGATTCATATTTATGACGATTGCTGTATCCTGGGGTCAAGTGATCACCTTTTGCGATATATATATATATATATCTGCAACAATTCTAAAAATTCAAGTCCCAGGTGCATTCATTAAAAAAAGACATGTTAAAACATAGATATTTGGGACAGAGAGTTCTTTATTACAAACTAAGCTTTCGTTAGCATCTGCTAACGTTGTCAAAGTATAGGTTGACATTAGGTGAGCCTCGCCTTTATAGCTCTTTGCATGTCGCTGATTTGGCCATTGAGCGATGTGGCCAATTGCAGGCGGCAGGGGGCGGAGGGACCTATAATGCGCTCAATGGCCAAATCAGCGGTATGTATACGTATATGTTTATGTATATATATTTAGTGATTTTCTGTTTTTTTTCCTAGAAAGAAACTCAACATTAGGATGAGATTACATGGACACATTTGTTTTAACATCTAAAAGTGATCCATGTTTAGTGAATAGTTGGTTCTGAATCCTTGCAGTGAGCATAGCTCAGCGTACTGATATTGGCACTTCTGTATCACTGTTCAATATTCAGCTTCCATGCTGAAACTGCACTAGCCTTTAAAATAATGCTGCCAGTTTTAAGTATTTCATGAGCTGAGACTGGAGTTAAGAAAGTGCAGCAGTGAGGGAACGGCCCCCTCTGCCTTGGCCCTGGCCCAGGCCAGCCGGGAGCCAATGTACAATTTTGTGGTGGCCATCTATGCTGAAACATATTCAGTCTTAGCTCCATAAGCCCCCCCCCCGCATGGCCTGAGAGGAACAGTGAGGCTCCTCCAGTGGACCATGCCTTGGCACTTGCCCTGGTCCCACCCCCGTCTGCCAGAGACCCTCAGATCTATCCCACTCCTGCCCAGGCCCCCACAGGCACCCTTGACGTGAACGATGTAGAGCTGGCCACACCCACCCAGTAGGCCACACCCACTCCATCCACGCCCACCCAGTAGGCCGCACCCACCCTGGCCACACCCACCCGGCCCCCTGAGGGCAACCGCAATGCTGATGCGGCCCTCAATGACATTGAATTTGACACTCCTGGTCTAAAGTATTTAGAACACAGTTTCAGATGTCCTGGGAAATCTCGATGCAGCAGGAGAAAAAAAAACCAGTGTATCATGAAAACACCACTGAAAGACTTGTACAACTTGACATATGCTACTGCAGCATCTGGATTGCAATAACGGAATACTCCAGTGGGCATTGTTCTATTTTGATAGCAAGAGCCCTTCACTTCTACACCCTTTTTTTAAAAAAAAAGTACAGTAGCCTTTTAAAAAAGTGTCCTGAATTTCTTCTTGTTCAAAAGGGCTTCTGGTAACTGTAATGACAGCAAGCCTGAAAAAAAAAGGCACACTAAAAATAAATTGGGATAAATGCAAAAACATGCATTCTAAATTATCAAATCCTTGGCAATATTTAATATATGAGAACAGAATGAACTTGATGGTAATCTTTTTTTTTTACAAATCCATAATTCCTGCTGTCTTTTAAGAAGCACAAAATGATTCCTAAATCCTCATGCTTAAAAGGAAGGTAAAGTAAAATAAATACAATTGTCTATAATTCTGAGATCATGTATATTAGGCCCATGACTAATTTGCTGGAAAATACATATTTATGAAGTAAGCATGCAGAGAATTGTTCCAAAGGCACTTCACATTTCAAGTGTGAAGGAGAGATATTCCTGGTGCTAAGAAATATATTTTTATCCCATATCTTTTTTGAAGGACCATTTGAAAAAACAGTAAAGGACTTCACATACAAGGTACTTGAGATAGGAGATGAGGTTTGAATTTGATGCATTAGCAAGTTTCAAGATTAATCTTGAAAATACTTCGGTATCATTATAACAAATAAGAATAGCATGTTATTCCAAAATAATTATGTAAAGGCATAGAATGAAATTAAAAAAAGATATGTCAAAATGGGACAAATTACAATTGACATGTCGGTAGAATTTCTCTGATTAAAGTGAATGTTTTTACTAGATTGTTATTTTTGTTCCAGACAATACTTATTTGGAAAATTGATGTACCATTTAATAACAACAACAACAACAACAACAATAATAATAATAATAAAGTTGGGGGACCTTGGAGGTCATCTGGTCCAACCCCCTGCTCAGGCAGGAAACCCTGTCCCATTTCAGACAAATGGCCATCCAGTCTCTTCTTAAAAACTTCCAGTGTTGGAGCATCCACTACCTCTGGAGGCAGGTTGTTCCACTGGTTAATTGTTCTAACTGTCAGGAAGTTTCTCCTTAGTTCTAGGTTGCTTCTCTCCTTGATTAGTTTCCATCCATTGCTTCTTGTCCTGCCTTCAGGCGCTTTGGAGAATAGTTTCACTCCCTCTTCTTTGTGGCAGCCCCTGAGATACTGAAACACTGCTATCATGTCCCCCCTTGTCCTTCTCTTCATTAAATTAGACATACCCTATTCCAGCAGCCTTTCCTTATATGCTTAGCCTCCAGTCCCCTAATCATCTTTATTGCTCTTCTCTATACTCTTTCTAGAGTCTCAACATCTTTTTTACATCGTGGTGACCAAAACTGGATGCAGTATTCCAAGTGTGGCCTTACCAAGGCATTGTAAAGTGGTATTAATATTTCACGTGATCTATCCCTCTGTTAATGCAGCCTAGCACTGTGTTGGCTTTTTTGGCAGCTGCAGCACACTGCTGGCTCATATCTAAGTGATTGTCCACTAGGACTCCAAGGTCCCTCTCACAGTTACTACTATTGAGCAAGATATCCCCTATACTATACCTGTACATTTGGTTTTTCTTGCCTAAATGTAAAACCTTACTTTTTTCATCATTGAATTTAAACAATGGCAGAAGATATATTTAAATTTTATGGAGGGGGAAAGAACTTGAGTTAAATATAAGGTGCAACAAGATGCAAAAAAAAAGAAGAAGAAGACAGTTGAGCCTACAAGACTTGAAGCTATATTTTGTTGCCTGTTGTTTAGCTTAGATGAAAAAGTGGATGTTGTTAAGGTTATTGATTCTAGAAGGCCATAATTTGAGATTTGGATGGCATTGGTACCTATGGAATAATAAAGC
Source organism: Protobothrops mucrosquamatus (assembly GCF_001527695.2). Classification (NCBI taxonomy): domain Eukaryota; kingdom Metazoa; phylum Chordata; class Lepidosauria; order Squamata; family Viperidae; genus Protobothrops; species Protobothrops mucrosquamatus. Next base: position 48,498 of record NW_015386869.1, on the reverse strand, counting down.
TAAGGTGAATGTAGTTTAAAAATCATTATTAGACGGGCTATACTTAAGAATGTGAAATAAAACTCCTTTGTAGCTTTCAGCCCAAGAATCATTTTATAAATGAAAAATGACAAGTAAATATAAATTGTTAACTTACCATGAAGTACTAGAATTTTCTTAAAGGATTTTAAAATAAAATGAAGAGAAGGTTTCATGTAAATGGTTTTTAGAAAAATTTAAAGTGGCTTTTTATTGTAAACTGCCCAAAGTCACTTAGGTGAGATGGGCAGTGTCGAAATCTGATAAATAAATAAAGACTTTATGGTTAAGAACAAAGTAACACTGTATTAGAAATAGAATTATGTGCTGATGAACATGTTATTGTTAAAATGTATAAACTTTTGTTGAAATATGAGACCGGAGAAGAACAAGTAAAAGTCTGTATGATAATATGACAGTGATGGTAGTATCATGACTGAGAGGCTTTGAGGTATCAATTGGGTTGGCCATCAACTGGCTGTATCCATTTGTTCAAAATTCACCCAGTCCCAAGGAGCCTTTCTGTCTCAGAAAGGAGGGCTTGTCTCACACACAGTGTTCAATTTACACTTTGATTTATCATGTTCACAAGCAAATTTATAGCTCTTTTTATAGGTTAAGCATCCAAATGTGGTTGCCTCCGTTTAAATACAAAAAGGATATGCAGTAATCCACCTAGCTTTTAAAAGGATGAAAGCTGTTTCCCTTCAAATACTATTCTGGGGACTCTTTAAAAAGGACTTATCCACTGTTTGATTTGAATCAATGAGCATTGCATCTGCTGCCATTAAATTTTAGACTAAGAGGCATAGCTGGAACCTCAATCATTGCAAGTGGAGTCACTAAGAAAGGACAGCAAGAGTTAATTTTTCATAGTGATAAAGCTTAAGTACAAAGGATCATTTTGGTATTCACTTCTCAAAGAAATTTAAGCTGAATGCTCATTACTCCTTGCAGAACACCCATCATATAAACATGGCCAGAATCCAAAAAGCTACTTTAGTAATCTTAAGGCTCAAGCACACCTGGCAAGATTTTGTCTTTTGATTTTCTTTGAAATACACATCTTTATGTTAAAATGCAAAATGGTTTTGAAAGATGTTTCAACGCCATTATGGAGCGAAGGATTAGTTTGATGTTAATTTCTCTTTACTTGCAAGGAGAATTGTTTGCCCTACTTATCCAGTCTTAGTATCTGGTTTCAATCTAATAAACAAATGCCATTTTCTCTTACCCCTAAGCCAATGCAGCTAATGAACTAAATATTTTCAGTTACAGCTATTGTGAGAACCTATTCACAATGTACTTAAAAAAAAACCTACCAAAAAAGGATAAATCAATTCCCCACAATTGATAAATTATATGACATCAACTCAATCCCAACTCTTAGTGATCTTATAGAAATATTTCTCCATGACGATCTGTCCCTATCTTGGTCTTTCAAGTCCTCCAACTTATAGCCACTAAAACAGTTGTCTTCTCTTTCTCTATTCACAACAAAAATATCTCAATATCTATTACATACAGTGAGAATTATGATAAGATTATTACATAGTGATGCACATAGTTTTCCCTGCATGGAAAAAAAAGTTGGATTTTGAAGAAGCAAGATTGAAAAAGTATTGATGACTTTGAACTTTGGGTGGGAGAAGAAAACTATGGATAACTTAAAACCCCCGACAAATAGTCCTCAGACCAAATCAATCCAAAGTGGTGGATTCAGGAGAGGGACCCCACAGGGCAGAAGTGATGAGCCTCAAATTATCATATTCATGACACATTATATGAAATCATGGCTTTATTGAAAAATCTATAAAGTCTGGGAAAAGTGGAATGAAAAAGGACAACCAGGAACTGGATGGCTGATTAAAGCAATCATGGATACACCAGTATGAGCCCAAAGGGCCAGACTAGGGATAGTTCATCCTGAAGGTCTATCTATGTCAGAAGTTAATTAATTTTTCCAAGGGGCCATATGAAAAATGGGCTGTTGTAAAGGGGTCACTGCCATTGGCTCAGCCCTGAACTGCCCCCCCATTGCCCAACTTCCTGTTGCTCCTACTTCCCTGCCACCACCACCTTGGTTGAGACAGGGACAGCCAATGTGGCCCACAGGCCATAAAATGATCCATGTGGCTGCTAAAAATTGACACTAACCTGATGGTCTGTCAATTATATCAATCAATTACATAAGGAAAGTATGTTTTCCCAGTCTTCCAAGGAAGCGTGGAAAATAACTTTGCCTACACATTCAGTATAACAGTTAGTTGATTTTGGTACTATTTAAGTCCCAGAAAATTGACTTATACAATTTGATACATTTTATAAAATACAATAAGAAATGTGGTTCAAGTAGCAAAGGAAAAAAAGGTCTTCAGCATTTTTCCTTCATCTTGATCAGTGGCCAATCATGAGAAAAATCACTGAATAATTTTATGGCATTCTTGAGGAGCAATGGGACTGACATCCTGTTTAATGATATCTGGAAGTACCCCAGATCCAGCACCACTGAGGAGGAGGAGGAGGAGGAAGAGGAGGAGGAGGAGGAGGAGGAGGAGGAGGAGGAGGAGGAAAATGTCTCTTCACTGCGATTTCCATAACTGCCACTTATAGACATAAAATCAACTAAGTTACATTTATTGAACTTTGAATCTATTCTATTTGAATTTGCCCCATCTCTATGGAAGAAAAAAGTGGAATGTGAGATCAGCTAGCACCTGCGCTGATGGAGCTTCGCCCCTTTAAGACCTCTCTCCAGCCAGCACAGCTGCTTAGCAAAGAGCAGCTACAAAAGCCCTGGGTGTGATGTGTTGTGGTGGTGTTGGTTGTGGGTATGCCAGTTTAGAGAAGAGTGGATGCAGAAAGGTTCTGGAAGTGAGGAAAGTTACAGGTTTTCTAATCCAAATAGGAAACTGGAAGCAACCCAAGGGAAAAAGAGAATTGGAGAATTCCTCACTCCTGATAGCAAAACAGAACAAGAATTATCCAAGAATCTGCAGGTGGCTGGGTGGCTAAAAAAAGGACAGGGAGGCTGGATGGGCCCTCTGGGAATCCACTGAATTGGGTATTGGAAAAAGAACCCTGTGAAGTGAAGAAAGATCTTGACTACACAACATGGGCAAAGGATTTGAAGGGTCCATTTTTTTTCATTGCTATGCAAATTTATGCTATAGGTATGTGAGGCAAAGCATTACCTTTGGGATGAAAGTATATATGTGCATAAAAATATGTGGGCATGATGAAGAGAGGCACGCTTTTCACACCAAGAAGAACAGCCTATTATTTTAAATAGGCTTATATAAAGTCTGGATCCAAAAAGATAGTAATTATGCCATTGTGGGACATACCACCAGTACTGTACCGGTGCAGAAAGCAAATTCCAAAAGAAGCTTCTATGAATATTTGCATTTAAATACATCTCATCAATGTTCAATTTTCTATCACAATACTGAAGCCCATTACTTATTTGTAGAGTTAATCATTTGCCAGAGGTTGTATATTAAATTGCAAACACTTCCAGTTAGTTCCGCAGAAAAAGAAAGAGCTTTTCTTTCATTCATTCACTTGCATAATTCAAAACTGCCTAGCATGTTTTTATAATATGCGATTTTACGTTGGAAATTCTGACAAATCTTCAAAAAAGTCGCCGGAGTGAATGCAGCTTTGATGCATATGGCTCTGGTCTAATTAATTAAAATATAGATGCAATCAAGATCTGATGACAACATTCTTTTCAATTGCTATTTAAGTCTTGCCAATTTAATTTCTCTTGCTTGTCAATTGTATCTCTTAGAAGCAAGCGAAAATCATTTCCCATCTTTATGTATAAAATGTCATTGTTTGGTTTTACACAAACTTTGTTTTTCATATCCAACATTTTTTTTTTCTTTTTGTTATCTTCCTCTTCATTCAGAATTTTACTCAGGATGGAATCATTCCAAGAAAGTGTTGCAAATAAATCTTTATGACTTACAATGAACTGTGCTACAGTGTTGCCCACAAAACCCAGTAAAAACGTTTTCCACAAACATATGATGGATTTTCCCCCCTTTTAATGCAGAATTCCATACATACACAAATGTTTTCATACAAATATTTGCACCAGAATGTTTATGTGAAATTTTTTTTGCAGATTTTGGGAACACAACAGGAAGAAAAATTAGTGCATTTTTTTCAGACTCACTCAACAAAAGCAAAGCAGAAATTATGTTATTTTAAGTTATTTAATGCTTCCATTATTTCTTGCAGAATAACTAAGCAATATCAAGCTTGAAAATAATAATGAAATTCAAATAAAATTGGAGATTACTACACAACTCAGACTAGAAACCTTTCTCTTAGGATTAATGGATAAAGCACAGGAAAAAATCAGATGGTTTTACTTTTATATATGACAGCAGCAGCATGACTTGAATATACTCAGCTATGGAAAGACAGTTTGGTCTAGTGGTTACGGCACCAGGCTAGAAAGTGGGAGATTATGAGTTCAAGTTTCACCTTAGCAGTAAAAGCCAACTGGGAGACTTTGGGCCAGTAACTCTGTCTCAACCCAACCCACTTCACAATGTTGTTGCTGTGGGAAAAATAGAAGGAGGAAAAGTGTGCTAGATATGTTTGGTGCCTGAGTTATTTAAAAATGACTTTGAGAAACCTACAATAGAGGATGGTTAATAAAGATGATGGAACTGGAAATGGCGGATAAATTAACGGCTCTTGTCAGAGAAAAGTCACTGAAGAAATTTATCTACAACTGGAAGTCCTCTTTGTAGACTTTTTGCAGAACCCAATAAAACCAATTAAGTACATTTGTCATAAAATATTGTTTAAAACTGGCTTAAAATGGCCAATAATCTCCATCTGTTGAACCTCAGGAAGCAATGAGCTGTATAATTTGGGAGGAGGTCTGTGCAATTTTTTTGGGGGGGGGGGTTCCTCCAGGTCTCTCAGCAGCTTTTGATATTATCAACCATGGCTTCTTACTGGAGATTGAACACCCTACTTCAGGGTTTGGAATGGGACAACTTGCCATGGCCAACTCACTGCGGGACAATTTAACAATTCTATTTAATTATTTAAAATAAATATATTTTTTAAAATTTTTGCCATTCACATTTCATTCTGTCCCTCCTCTTGCATCCTTTCTTTAATGGTTCTACACTATTTCTTTGATATTAGTGTAACAACCTGCAGTGAGTTGTCCTGCGGCAAGTTAGCTGTGGTGAGTTGTCCATGGCGAGTGGGCAGGGAAGAATTGTCACAGACCCTTCAGGGTTTGCCTCCTAACCTCCAGATTGCCTCAGAGATTTGGCACATGGTTTATTAGGGGAAAAGCTTTTTCTATCTCAACACTCTGGCTCTGGAATCCCCTTCCCCTGGACACCCAGGCTGGCATCAAAATAATAGGCTTTTCAGTACAAACTGAAGGTTGTTTTACCCTTGCACTTAGAACTTAAAAGTTATAATTTAGCCTTGAAAGACATGCTCTTATGCCACACTTATTGCTGCTCTAATATTTTCAAGCACTGTTCACTATATTTCTCTTCTTAGTTTTATCCTTTATAACTTGTACTGCATTCTGGCCTGAGAGTTCCTACCATAGTATGCAATATCTAAATATTTTAATTTAGAATTTAAAGTTAGAGATACTTAAGAAATTGGAAATTCTTGATATAAGAGATGCATAGGTATGATGAATCTTATACGTCGATGAACAGTGAGTCTATTTTAGCCACTTGTACAGTTTGATCTTCTTACATTCATCCATTTTTCTAAAAAGCAAAAACCTCTTCGATTAAAACCTCTGAAGCAGCCTATTTCAAAAACTGAGGATCAAATAATTCACCATGCCCTTAAAATGCCAGCAATATCAAAGTAGGAAATATAATCAACTTTAATGTATTTTTTCTAATCATGAATTACTGGATGCAGAAATGGTGGAAAGCCAGAGCTTGTATTACATTTAGAGAATGTCTATTGAAAATTTATTCTACAAAGCACCATGCTATGATAAAAAAAACATAGATGCATATCCTACTCAATGGAAAGTTTCACTAACATCTGAAGCTCTTGTTTTGGGTTGCCTGACTACCGTCCCAGTCCAGCATGAGAGCCAGTTTGGTTTAGTGGTTAAGGTATTAGATTAGAGAGCAGGAGACCATGAGTTCAACTCCCACCTTAGCCATGAAAACCAGCTGAGTGACCTTGAGCCAGTCACACACTCTCTCGGTCTAATTCATCTCACAGGACTGTTGTTGTGGAGAAAAAAAATAGGAGGATGGTGCTCTGAAAATGTTTGCCGCACTTGTGAAATTTCAGAAAAAAAAGGGAGGCTAAGCAATGCTTGCCCATCTTTTTTATGTGCACCTTGGTGAAAGCTGCTCTGTTTGACTAAGCCGTTTCATCTTGGACAACGGCCTTTTAATTCTCTTCGCTTATCTAAAATTCAGGGAAGAAAAAGATTAAGTATGCTGAAATTGCTGAATCTTCTCAAGACAAACAATGATTCACTGTCTCCTCTTTCATGGACTCATTCAAGGATATGAACAACATTACTAATAATGTAAAATAATGTAAAATAATCTAACTACTCATCCATTATATTGTACAGCTGCTGCCAGCAGCAACCAACACAACTGCATTGAAAACATTGTTTATTAAAATTCCCATTCTGATCTTTGTCAATGTTGTCTCTCTTTGGTTGAACTGAGCATTCAAGTACATTTAGAGGCCAGTTACAATAACCTGTGAGCCTCCAATATACACAGATGGTCATGATCAGCAAGCAAACAGAACTGTAACTCTGCTTCTATCAAGGATAATGTACATTAGTTTAAAGATGGACGATAGAATGAATGGGATAAGAAAAAGTAGTCCTCTTTCCATCTCAAATACATAGCTGGTTTTGAAATAGCTATGAAAAATACCTCTTTAAAGAAGTAATTAAAGAAATACTGCTATTAGGGATAAGTAAAAGTAGCTAATGGCAAAAAAATATTTGTAAGATTATCAATTTCCCAACAGCCCAATGTATATCTCCCACCAACACACACATCATCCATCAGGGAATAAGACTGAAAAATCAGTTTTAGAAAAATAATAATGGGCCAGTTTTTTGCATTAATGAGAAACATCCAAACGAAAATGTGAATATTGAATGTTGACAATACTCAGAATTTTCTAAAATAAAGAATCATAAAACAAAGATTTTATTATACATTACCTATTCCTAATTCCCAAAGAATTTTCAGGAATAGAATAGAATAGAATAGAATAGAATAGAATAGAATAGAATAGAATAGAATAGAATAGAATAGAATAGAATAGTTGGAAGGGACCTTGGAGATCTTCTAGTCCAACCCCCTGCTTAGTCAAGAAACCCATACCATTTCAGACAAATGGTTGTCCAATCTCTTCTTAAAAACTTCCATTGTTGGAACATTCACAACTTCTGCAGGCAGGTTGCTCCACTGATTAATTGTTCTAACTGTCAGGAAATTTCTTCTTAGTCCTGGGTTGCTTCTCTCTTTGATTAGTTTCCATCTGTTGCTTCTTGTCCTGCCCTCACGTAGTTTGGGGAATAATTTGACTCTCTCTTCCTTGTGGCAACCCCTGAGATATTCGAAAACTGCTATCATGTCACCCCTCGTCCTTCTCTTCATTAGACTAGACATTTCCAATTCCAGCAACCGTTCCTTGTATGTTTTAGCCTCCAGTCCCCTAATCATCTTTGTTGCTCTTCTCTGCACTCTTTCTAGAGTCTCAACATCTTTTTTACATCTTCTACAACAACAAAATTTGAAGGCATCAATGCTCTTCCTATACTGATTCTTCAAAGTCCAACTTTCACTTCCATTAGAGTGTCACAGGGAACACCATGACTTGCACAATTCTGATCTTTGCAGGTCTTGACACTTGTATAACTTTTCCAGGGGCTCCACGGCTGCTCTACTGAGGGCTGATCTGCTGCGTATTGCTCAACTGCTTGTTCCTTTACTGTTGATGGTTGATCCTAAAAGGCAAAAGCACTCCACCACTTTGGTCTGTTCATTATCAGGTTTCTAAGGCTTTGACTTCTCTTCCTGGAAATTTCCACAGTTTATTCTGACATCCAGTTTGCTTTCTTCTCTCTCTTAATTTCTTTTCACATTCATCCTTAATGGCTTTTTAAAGTTCATTCCATAATAACTCTGGTTCTCTGTCAATGAAGACCAGGACATCAAAGTGTGTCCTGATGTTCTCCCTGAAAATGGTGAGTATATGTTCAAGGTCATATTGTGGAAACTGACTAGCTTTCTTTTTCTTTAGCTTAATTTAGACTTTGCACATGAGCAGTTTGTGATTTCTTCCACAGTCAGCACCTAGCCATGTCTTTCAAGTTATAATCGAGCTCCTTTGCCTCCTTTTAACAATAATATAGTCAATTTTATTTCTGCATACCCATCTGCTGACATCCATTATAGTGGCATCATTTTGGTTGTTTGAAGACAAGTGTTAGCTATGAAGAAATCATTGGAATGGCAGAATTTGATAAGCTGGTCTCCTCCTTATCTCCTCCACTTCATTCTCCTAAGCCATACCAACCAACTACATTTTCCTCTTTCATGTTTCCAAATTTGGCATTTCAGTTATCAATCACACGTAGCTTCTTTTGCTTGCATATTCGGCTGATTTTGACTTGAACTTGATCATAGAAGTCATTAACTTCCTCTTCTTCTGCATTAGTAATTTGAATGATAGTCATATTAAAAGATTGCCCACAAAGCTAATCCAATATTATTCAGCATTGATTACATTGTAACCAAATACTGTTTTTGCTATATCCTTTCTAACTACAAAAGCAACAGCATTTTTTTGTACCCTGCTGGGAGTAGAAACTCTTGGCATATACTTGGTAGGGTAGGATAGGGTAGCGTAGGGTATCCATTCTTGTCAGTACGGAAATTGTTGTAGATTGTAGAGCCTGCTTTGCTTTGCTTTTGTTTTGTTTAATTTTGGTTTTGTATTTTGTTCTGATCCACTATATATTTCTTTTTGTAAGTTGGTTTTTAATGGTAAGCTGCCCAAAGTTGGGAATTAGGTTGGTCTAGTAATGCAATGCAATGCAATGTAATGTAATATAATATAATGAAATGAATATATCATCTGAAATTTACCATAAAGGTAAATGATAAGCAAAATGAAAATTATGTAGAAAGATTATAGCTTTCCTGTATTGAATATATAAATATAAGAAGTTGCTTAATTATAGAGAATAAGATTTGGTCTCTCTAACCTAGTACAATATAATCTGACAGAATAACACTGTGATATTATCTTAGCTTTTCCCCCCATTTTAACTGAAAGAACTAGAACCCATCTGAATACAAGCTAAATGCTTTGCAAATGCAATATTTTTTGTTAAATGAAATCCATTCCCAACATTGTGGGAATCTGTAATTCTCTAAATTTTAATGACTATAACTTCCATATCTGAACACTGGACCTGCTGGCTAAAAATAGCTGGAGTCTAACTTTTCATTTAAGTTAAAGTTTGCAAAAATAAAGAATAATGTGAGAATTCTATAATGGGAGTTGCAGAAGTTCAGAGAAACTCCAATCATTATGACCCCACAAGGTCTTAGAATGTGAAACAATGCATTTTCTGGCTCAGCTGCAGTAGAATCTATATTGTAAAAAAGTTACCTATCCTTCAATAATGAAAACCACAGATATTGTGGACAGTCATTCCCCATTGGACAAGTCTTGCCTCACCCCTTCATCTGATATCATCTGGTCGAGTAGATCCATGTTGGCTACACTTGATAGGGCTTAAATTAAAGAAAGTTTTATGCTTCAGCAGGAATTGAGTGGGGCACTCAAAAACTACTTGAGGGAAGGGATTTTGGAGGATGGGACAGTAAAGCAATGGAAAAGGCAGTGCCAGTTCATGCTCCAGAAATTATGCATTTTGTTAGAACTTATTGCCTCCTGCAATATTGTGTTAGTTGCACAGCAGCCTTTAAAACATGATTACATATAATGCCTCCTTCACAGCCTTTAATTCTTTTAAAAAATTGTTTTATTATGCAAACTAATAAAAAAGGGCAAATGAACCTATCAGCATTAAAGGATCAACTGAATTTAAAAATTAGTAAGAGAAGCAACCAAAAGTGGCAAAAAAATTGAAAATCATGTTATCATAATATAATTCAAAAATTGTTCATATTACTCAAAAATCTTGTCTTCTCATTTGATGAAATAAAAAGTAATAAAACCAATGAAAAATAATATAATGCATACCATAGTTATTATTTTAGCCGACCTCCATCAAGAAGCCACAATTCTTGATAGCTTGACTGATTCCAGATATTGAGAATATAAGGATATAAGCATCCTTAACATCGGTGATATTAACATCCTTAACATCAGGGATCCAGAAACTTACTAACAATTACAAATGCAAAAATTGGTCAAGATGAAACCACATGGTTAATATTCCAATTCCTGAGTTATATCACCAACAGCAAAGTGATTGTAACAAAACTTTATGCAATATTTTCCAAAGGATCCAATATATATATATATATATAATATATATATAATCTTCAATATCAACATTATTTTAATATCATACAAAACTAATTTCACACTGTTTAAGACCTCCATTGACTTCTTCAGACCAGGACACTGAAGCTGGTTATATCTCTGGTCATGCAAAATATCCTAACAATTTTGTTCAACTTTCTATAAGGAAAAGTTTAGGAACCACAGATAATTCCTAAAGAACCTTTCATTATTGTGGCGCTTCAAAAGCATCAATTGTATCACCTTTGTAGCTATCAATTTTTTTATGTTTTTAATAAAGAAAGACTGAATGTTTGGGACCTAGATAAATTCAAAGACAAGCAGATTCACTATGTAGTCAAAATATGAATTGGAGGAAGAGATGACTTTATTTATTTTCTTGTGTGGATGGAGCATGGCACTGACATGACGACTTTACAGACTTCTCTTGGTCATCTTCTAAAGCAGTGGTCCCCAATCTTTGTGGCTTGTAAGCCTGGCTGGGGGGGGGCAGAGAGGGAACTTGGCCGGACAAGGATGTACAGCTTGACTCTTGTGATAGGCTGGCACATATTAACAGAGGGATAGAATCAAGATCACGTGAAGTATTAATACCACTTTACAATGCCTTGGTAAGGCCACACTTGGAATACTGCATCCAGTTTTGGTCACCACAATGTAAAAAAGATGTTGAGACTCTAGAAAGAGTATAGAGAAGAGCAACAAAGATGATTAGGGGACTGGAGGCTAAAGCATATAAGGAAAGGCTGCTGGAATTGGGTATGTCTAGTTTAACGAAGAGAAGAACGAGGGGGGACATGATAGCAGTATTCCAATATCTCAGGGGTTGCCACAAAGAAGAGGGAGTCAAGCTACTTTCCAAGACGCCTGAAGGCAGGACAAGAAACAACGGGTGGAAACTAATCAAGGAGAGAAGCAACCTAGAACTAAGGAGAAACTTCCTGACAGTTAGAACAATTAACCAGTGGAACAACCTGCCTCCAGAGGTGGTGAATGCTCCAACACTGGAAGATTTTAAGAAGAAACTGGACAGCCATTTGTCCGAAATGGCATAGGGTTTCCTGCCTGAGCAGGGGGTTGGACTAGATGACCTCCAAGGTCCCTTCCAACTTTATCATCATCATCATCATCATCATCATCATTATTATTATTATATGCACATGAGTGCCTATCAGCCCATCGTTCACACAAGTTAAGCTGCATGTGCACATACTCCACCCACGCGGCCTAATTCCAAATAGGCCATGGCCCAGGAGTGAACTGCGGCCCTGGGGTTGGAGACCCCTGATCTAAAGGGAGAACATAGATTGGCTCCGGATGTTTTCAATGTTCCAATCAATGAAAACAAGTCACACATTCAAACACTTGGAGATGTTGGAGAGTGGAAATGTTCTTTCATGTCAACAAGATCATATTTTTCTTCCATGGACTTATTTCTCTTGAACATGTCTGGTTTAAAACATTTATTTCATTATAATTTGCTATTATGCTACTATGAAAAAACATCACAAGTGGACTCATTTTTTTTATCTGGTTGGCCAAAACCATTATTTAATATATGGAAACATATAATTATCTTCATTATTTGGATCAGTTAAAACAAAACTACAGTTTGTTTATAGTAATACTGTATATGCAAAATATTTCTTTCCATATTTGGTTCTCCACACTAATAAACTATTATTATTTCATCAAGAATTATTTTATTTACAAGATTTATATAGCTAACGTCTTGGTAACAGACAACGTGCAAAAAGCAATATAAAAACAATATGCTAACAAGATTAGAATGTATCAGAAGAATCATATAGTTCACTCACAAAACAGATAAACATATATAGGTTCTCTGAACATCCTAACCCTAATGCCTGGATAAAAGGCAGGTCTTAACAATCAAGTCTTAATGGTCTTCCAGAACAGGGGGTCCTCAACCTTGGCAACATTAAGATTTGTGGACTTCAACTCCCAGAAAATCTAGGTGAAAAATTCTGGAGTTGAAATCCACAAGTCTTAAAGTTGCCAAGGTTGAGGACCCCTGTTCCAGAAGACCATGAAAGTCAAATTAAAAGCCCATTTATCAGAGATAATCAAGTAATACTTTATTTCAATAAGCCTAAACATACAACCACAACCAATTCAAGTTAATTATGTCTTTGCTAAAAATAAACTAAAAATATGAAACAATAACCTGTACCTATGTTGGGTCTCTCAAATATTAGTTTCAACCTTGGGTCATGTTTCAGCATTTGCAAAATGCCGACATTTCGCTTTATGATTACCTTTAGTATTAGGAAGTCCAAAACTATAATGAGTAATAAAGATGAGAATGATGTCACTAATATTTTAAATTACATATATCCTCCCCCACCCCCAGTTGCATATGAGATTTTTTTAACGCATGTACAATTTTTACTAGGTTTATGTGGCAGAAATTTGAGAAATGAAAAATCCAGATTTTAAATCTCTAGCAAGTTGTGAAATGAAAGAGAACTGCCTGCTTAGGGAAGATGAACAATTAATAATGTATGTACCACATGAAGTAGGTCAATGAAAGTATCAATTTTTTAAAACACCTGGGTCCAGGTAAAAGAGTTCTAGATCAAGGCGGACCAACAATCCAGCTTCATTTTTATAAAAATCTTTCTGCCTTCCAGAGTATTTGCTGCAGAAAAAGACACTCAGCCTCAGAATTCAAATATTCATTACCTCAGTTTCTTTCAATTTGGTGCCCTCCAGATGAGCTTAAACTACAGCTAAAGAATTATCAGCCAGCAGGGTCAATGCCCACATTGGCTGAAGACTTCTGAGAATTGTGGTTCCAACAACTAGACAGCCCAAGGCTGGGGCAGGCTGACATAAGTACTTAAACCGCCAGTAGTAACAGAGATTCATATTAAGTAGGCATCTCACTCTTTTAAGAATAATTGTATTTAGCATCCTTTAAGAGAAAATATGAAAGCAAATCTCATCCAAACACTCAAGAAGGAATTTGTCCAAAATACTTGTTTTACCACATAAAGAAAAGCACCCAGAAAAAAACCCAATGTTTGGCTTTCTCTTGAAGGCCCATAGAGAGTAAACTGGACAGACCACAATTGATTTGTTTTGCAATTGCAAGAGGGTAAACTGATCCCAATCATTTACAGATGTGGTACAGACCATTGAGTGACATTTCTTGTGGGGTGAAATTAAAGTTATGTCACAATTTTCTCCTTGGACATAGTTAGGACATGCCCCATAAGAAAGAAATAAAGTGGTTGGTTTTCACCATTCCTTTGCCCTGAATTTTCAGCAATGTTTTCATTTGAACTCATTGATGATATGATGACAACTCTGGAAGTCAGCTCTTAAACTAAAGGAAATGAGGGTGTTGGGAAGGTTGTCACTTTCTCTTCTGCCAAAAAGCCAGGAACATTTTCTTCTCCATTTTCCACAATCATCAAAACTGCGATTAAATCACATGTTCAAAATGTCAAATGCAAAAAGGAAAAAAAAAACCTGTAAAATGATATTCATTGTACCAATTTCAGATATTTTGAGTTTTGCAGTCTGTTCTACTTTTCAAAGGATCATATTGGCCCATATGTCTTTTTTCTTCTTCTTCCTAGACTCTAAATACTTCTTTAAAAAAACAAAGCCGCACTATGCTTTTCAGCCTCATTTTTCTTGTAGGGGTGCAACTTAAAGTGCTAGTGCTGATCTATAAAGCTCCCCAAGGCTGGTGCCATGCGATCTGCCACATTCTTGCACTGGAATCAGTCCAGCCAATTTGATGTACCTGGGAGAAGCTGCTAATGGTTCCACATTTAGGAATCAGAGAGGGGCTAAAACTCAGAGATGCTTTTTTTCCAGAGGCAATGCTGCTCCTTTGGAGTAGCCAAAGTGGATTTTCAAGCTGATTCCCACTGGGACTACTTCCTGAAACAGTCAAAATGGAGTTCTTCCTGAAGACATTTGGCCTAGGATTTCATCTCATCTTGGGTTTATAGGTTGTTTTTATTGTTTTGTTTGCATTCAATGTTTTATCTAATTAGATTGTGGGGTGTTTTCATTGTGGGCTTTGTTGTATGTTTTTATCATTGTGAGCTGCTGATTGGGATTGCAGTAGCATCTTGACGTGACACATAGACAGAGAGGTTATCTTGAAAATACCCATCAATTTCTGAAAAACCAACTTATTCTGTTCTGGCACAGCTGACTTTTCTGACAATATTTATTTTAAGTAAAAGAGTCTCCAAATAAGGACACTTTTAGAAAGAGGATACATATGAATCCAGAATCATGATGCTGCAGGCACTCTGGGGGGGGGGATGATTAATGCACAGGAGTTTTGTTTCTGTTGGATCATTTTCCTGTTTTATGGTTGTTTTATAGCTACTGCTTTTACTGTTGTTATGAGTGACCCAGAGTTGCTTAAGATGAGTGGCCAGATAAATCTTTTAAATAAATAAATAAGAACATCCATTTAATTTACACCCTGAATGTGGGAAAACAAAGGTATTGACACCCATAGTAATTATTTCATTGTATTCAATTTGGCCTTTCACTTACTGAAAACACTTCTGCCTATAGAAAAGTTGGTGCTTTCCCTCATCTACTGCTGCCCTTTTGTTCTTTATCTTATGAGATTTTTGTGATTTCACACTTTTCCAGGCCAATTTTTTCATGGAAATAGCAGCAGGCAGCAAGCACACAGCATGGAGTTTAATAAAAACTGCATGCCTTATTCTATGTCTAGGAAATAATTGCTACTAGTATAAAACCATAATGGAGAAACTCTTTGTGTTGTGAATACAACAACAAATGTAATTTCAAAATGTTTACGTGAAACTGAATATATTATCATTACCTACATAAAATCAGTG
>NW_015386869.1:0-30953 GCF_001527695.2 Protobothrops mucrosquamatus | reverse complement strand
GAGGAGGGGCCTCACAACGGCCTCCTTAAGGGCCGCAGGGAAGACACCCTCCTGCAAAGAAGCGTTAATAATTCCCTGGAGCCAGGCTCGTGTACCCTCCCGAGCTGCCAGTACCAGCCAGGAGGGACACGGATCTAACAAACATGTGGTTGCATTCAGCCTCCCCAAGACCCTGTCCACGTCCTCGGGAGCAACAGAGCCAAACTCCTCCCATACAACCAATGTTATATTAAATGTCTAAGGTACTGAGATACATGCCAGAGAACTAGCAATAATAATTCAAGATCTGGCACAATATCTTTTAAGTCTCCCATTCATGTCAAGCTAATAAAGGATCACAATTTATTTTAATATCTAATTTGCTTCAATAGGGATAATATAATTTTATATTCATCTACTCAGTATAGAATCAGTTGGAGTTTTCTAAGGCTTACTTGTGTGTAAGAAAACACAAGGCTGCAGCAGAGTAAGAAGATTCAATTCTGAAGTTGACTTTGACTTCTAGATTATATGTCATATTAGTGAGTTGAACATATAGTGAGATCACCTATTGTAACTATGACAACTTTTGAAAAGGATGCTTCTAATGAAGATCCCTTCATATTTCTCAAAGGGTGTGACTACAATATCATGAGAATTCTAACAGTTTTTTAAATTGTTCCTTTCATGTCCAAAACAGTCAGGTTTGCCTTTTTAGAGCTTAACTTTTGTCTACATTGAAAAGCGCCTACCTTTGTTTTCAAAATTGACGACTTCAACCACTCCATCTGCATACAGATTACTGCTGTTGGGAATTTTAAAGATTGTTTTGTGTAACCCTGAACATTCAGAAACTAGGTTTCTTGTTAGCCAGCTAGAACTCTTTCTACTCCCTATGACCTTTATAGAGATGGATAAACAGCAGGGAAGCAATAAAAACAATCAAGCACAAAAGAAACTCAAAAGAGCACACCGGCACAAGTTGAAGCCAAGGTAACCTTCTAAGCAGTGAAGATGGTAGACAAGAGCAACTAATGGTGAACAGATAAGAGCATTCTGAGATACTGGAGATGATCATAGGACAAAATGAAGAGAAAATGGAACTACTGAAGAAGTGTGAGAAAGTATGAGTTTGACTCACAGAAGAGGGAGGGTGATGTTAAGCCATTTCAGAAAAATATCTGGGTTCTAGGAAAGTAGACTGGCTTAATTTTATTAGGAGATTTATGTGTGAGGCTTCTGGTTCCGGGTCGCGGCGGTGTGGTCGAGCAAAGGGAGTTGTCCCTTTGCCCACCGAGTTTCCTCTGTCGGTAGACCCGAGAGGGTCGAAAAGTTGCTCTGGAGGCTTCTCGGATGGCTGCAGAGGGGTGGCAGCGCCCTCTGTAGTCTGAGTATCTCCTTTGGGCTGAAGGAGTAAAGATCGGTCAGTAAAATGGCCAATCATTTAGCTGTGCCGACCGTAAGCCATAAGATCATCTAAGCAAACAGACCCACTGTTGAAGATTCGGTGAGACTTTTTTTTTAACCTCTATTTTCTTTTTTTCTTTTCCTGTGAAAAGCTTTTTTTTGGGACTCATTTCCCTTTTTGTTGAAGCGGCGTTTTACATGGGGGAAGAAAAGCCTAAGAAAAAGACTAAATCTGTTTTTGTTTTAATGGCTGATTTTATTTTTGGCTATTTGGGAGCCCCAAGGAAATTTCTTATTGAGACTTAACACGCTATGTATTTGGAGAATATTGTTTGTTTTTATTTTTTATGGTGTCCGAAAAGACTGAATATTTAATTAACTTTGATGACTCTTTGGGGGACATTTTCTGCTGAAACTATGTATTGCTTTTGCTATTTTCTTCTCTTGGAATTTGTACAAAGGAAAGAGACTAAGGAACTTGGGAGGAGATGGATATTGATTGATTGCTGGTAAATATAGTCTCCCCCAAAAAAGATAATGTCTTCAAATATGATAAAAATGGAGGAAACTTGTTCAGATTCTATTTATAAGTATATTTTGGTCAAAATTTTGGAAAACACAGAGATGATAATTGCCTGCAGTAAGGAGATCTCTCTGCATCGACAAAGCAAAGCACAAGGTTTAAGTGAAACAGCAGTTCATATTCAAGAGACTTGTTCTCAGTCCANTGGAAATAGCAGCAGGCAGCAAGCACACAGCATGGAGTTTAATAAAAACTGCATGCCTTATTCTATGTCTAGGAAATAATTGCTACTAGTATAAAACCATAATGGAGAAACTCTTTGTGTTGTGAATACAACAACAAATGTAATTTCAAAATGTTTACGTGAAACTGAATATATTATCATTACCTACATAAAATCAGTGAAAATAAAGTATAACCTCGACATTCTAAGAAAAACTATTTTGAAAATGCACAAAAAATTCTAGCAAACAAAACTGTCTGGTAAAACAGTGAAGAGATTTGTAGCACCCTACAAATTAATTTTTTGTGATTAGTCATGGCCAGAGTCAAATAGGTAAAACATAAGTAAATGGTTCTTAGAAACAAGTCTGCATTGATCCAAAACAATGAATATTGGGGTAAAACATTCAAATTTAGTCAATCTGTGTTTCTGAAGATGTGTTATTTTAGTATATTTAAGATACTTGAATTTTTAGCATACAGTTTCATTTAAACATAACTTCTTTCCTTTGCAACCTGTTTTGTTATAAGAGCTGCAGTTTCTAGCACTCTACTACTTTGTGGTAGAAAAGAGAAAAATTAATATTCCACATGCAGCTAATTACCTCATTAATTGTGATGCATTACGAGGATGCTGGTGATACATCGTTTTTCTTCTCCTATTTGATGCACGACTGGGTAAAATGCTAGTAGCTACAGCAGTTCATCTACCAGCCCCCTCTGTCTTTCCAATCTTACAGAATCAGATTTAATTCAGCTATACTGCCTCTCCATTTATTCAAACATGCATAATCCTCTGATCAAAACACAAGTTGTTCTTAGTCTCACTGGACAAAAAATTACTTTCACAATTAATAACACGTATGAATAAAACTAAAATAGCACAATATTTTAATGGAATGTGATGCATATTTAGAAAGGAAATTGAATGCAAAATCTGTGTTATTAACACTTAGACAGCAATAAACAAAATATATCCTAAAAGTTGAACAATTTCATGTATGGAGTGAAATGTTATATTAAATGTCTAAGGTACTGAGATACATGCCAGAGAACTAGCAATAATAATTCAAGATCTGGCACAATATCTTTTAAGTCTGCCATTCATGTCAAGCTAATAAAGGATCACAATTTATTTTAATATCTAATTTGCTTCAATAGGGATAATATAATTTTATATTCATCTACTCCAGTGGTGGCGAACCTATGGCACAGGTGCCAGAGGCGGCACTCAGAACCCTCTCTGTGGGCACGCGTGCCGTTGTCCCAGTCCTAGGCCTTCATCTGGGTTTATAAAACCTTTTTGCTTTAGGCCTCCGCCACTGTGTGCAAAAAAAAAAAAAGGTTCAATCAATGAGTCAATTTCAACTTCTCGCGGGAAAAAAAAGATCTTGCAAAGTTGGAATTGATTGATTGAACTTTTTAGTCCCACCCAGTCTGCCATTACCACCGCAGCCACGCCCACCCAATGGGCCACACCCACCCAATGGGCCACACCCACCCGGCACCCGACAATGCATAAGTGGGTTTGGGGTTGCAGTTTGGGCACTCGGTCTCTAAAAGGTTCGCCATCACTGATCTACTCAGTATAGAATCAGTTGGAGTTTTCTAAGGCTTACTTGTGTGTAAGAAAACACAAGGCTGCAGCAGAGTAAGAAGATTCAATTCTGAAGTTGACTTTGACTTCTAGATTATACGTCATATTAGTGAGTTGAACATATAGTGAGATCACCTATTGTAACTATGACAACTTTTGAAAAGGATGCTTCTAATGAAGATCCCTTCATATTTCTCAAAGGGTGTGACTACAATATCATGAGAATTCTAACAGTTTTTTAAATTGTTCCTTTAATGTCCAAAACAGTCAGGTTTGCCTTTTTAGAGCTTAACTTTTGTCTACATTGAAAAGTGCCTACCTTTGTTTTCAAAATTGACGACTTCAACCACTCCATCTGCATACAGATTACTGCTGTTGGGAATTTTAAAGATTGTTTTGTGTAACCCTGAACATTCAGAAACTAGGTTTCTTGTTAGCCAGCTAGAACTCTTTCTACTCCCTATGACCTTTATAGAGTTGGATAAACAGCAGGGAAGCAATAAAAACAATCAAGCACAAAAGAAACTCAAAAGAGCACACCGGCACAAGTTGAAGCCAAGGTAACCTTCTAAGCAGTGAAGATGGTAGACAAGAGCAACTAATGGTGAACAGATAAGAGCATTCTGAGATACTGGAGATGATCACAGGACAAAATGAAGAGAAAATGGAACTACTGAAGAAGTGTGAGAAAGTATGAGTTTGACTCACAGAAGAGGGAGGGTGATGTTAAGCCATTTCAGAAAAATATCTGGGTTCTAGGAAAGTAGACTGGCTTAATTTTATTAGGAGATTTATGTGTGAGGCTTCTGGTTCCGGGTCGCGGCGGTGTGGTCGAGCAAAGGGAGTTGTCCCTTTGCCCACCGAGTTTCCTCTGTCGGTAGATCCGAGAGGGTCGAAAAGTTGCTCTGGAGGAGCAACCACCGTTGAGGAGGCTTCTCGGATGGCTGCAGAGGGGCGGCAGCGCCCTCTGTAGTCCGAGTATCTCCTTTGGGCTGAAGGAGTAAAGATCGGTCAGTAAAATGGCCAATCATTTAGCTGCGCCGACCGTAAACCATAAGATCATCTAAGCAAACAGACCCACCGTTGAAGATTCGGTGAGACTTTTTTTTTAACCTCTATTTTCTTTTTTTCTTTTCCTGTGAAAAGCTTTTTTTTTTGGGACTCATTTCCCTTTTTGTTGAAGCGGCGTTTTAAATGGGGGAAGAAAAGCCTAAGAAAAAGACTAAATCTATTTTTGTTTTAATGGCTGATTTTATTTTTGGCTATTTGGGAGCCCCAAGGAAATTTCTTATTGAGACTTAACACGCTATGTATTTGGAGAATATTGTTTGTTTTTATTTTTTATGGTGTCCGAAAAGACTGAATATTTAATTAACTTTGATGACTCTTTGGGGGACATTTTCTGCTGAAACTATGTATTGCTTTTGCTATTTTCTTCTCTTGGAATTTGTACAAAGGAAAGAGACTAAGGAACTTGGGAGGAGATGGATATTGATTGATTGCTGGTAAATATAGTCTCCCCCCAAAAAGATAATGTCTTCAAATATGATAAAAATGGAGGAAACTTGTTCAGATTCTATTTATAAGTATATTTTGGTCAAAATTTTGGAAAACACAGAGATGATAATTGCCTGCAGTAAGGAGATCTCTCTGCATCGACAAAGCAAAGCACAAGGTTTAAGTGAAACAGCAGTTCATATTCAAGAGACTTGTTCTCAGTCCANGATGGAATTAATAATTGGAGAATTATTGAAAAAGAATAGATTTAAATAAGAGAAACTTGGGGTACCTGAATAGTAAATATATAGGTTAGTTTAAATTTTAACATTTGAAAAATTAATAAAGTGTAAAACAGGATTTTTGGGATAGATAATGAGCTCTTCTAAACGTTTATTGATTAATGAAATTCATATGTAGCAATATAAATGAAAGTTTGTTTTAGAAATGTATTAATGAGATTATAATATATCTTAAATAAATGGAGAGTTTCAGTTTAAGTTTAAATATGTGAGAAATTATAGATTTGTATAGAATAGACACTGAGCGGTTGAAAGTTTTGATTGATTAAGAGAATTTATATTTAGACATATTAATGAATGATTTTATTCAAATCAATTTGATTATAATATTATATATAGATAGGGAAATTTTAAGAAATATTGTGTGAACTGTATATTTATAATGCTATTGTTTACTTTTTGTAATTGATCACCATATCTCCACGTTGGTTCTTAAGCTTCTGTTGGTGTAAAATGGAAAACTAATAAAAATTGTTTAAAGAAGGAGATTTATGTGTGGTTTATTCCCTTTTCCCAATGGCTTCATTGGTTTTATAAGGATAAGGCTCATTTAAACCCTTTAAACTGTGTGTAACAGTTACACATCACAATTATATCTTATGTTTTTATATTAGCCCAAGATTTGGTAAGTCCAATAGTTTTGAGCTTCAATTAGGAGGATATTTTTTTCTATACTCCTAGAGCTAGGCTGAAGAGAGAAATCCTGGTAAAAAAAATCTAAGAAGCAGCAGAAAGGTTGCATGTTATCAGATCTTTGAAGTAGGCCAGATCAGGAAACAAGCATTGCAAGGATTACAGGAATTCTTTACTGTCATAGGGTATAATAAAAAGAATCCCGAAAGTCTGCTGGCATTTCTGTCTGCTCTCTTTTATATCAAACAGAACAGGACAGGACAGGACAGGAGAGAAGAGGTGGTTGTGATGGTGATTAAGTCTTTTCCTCGTATTCCCTCCTTTCTCAGGAGTGAGTTGTCTTTATTATTCTTTTTCAAGGCTATCTCTGCATTTGTCTATTCGAAAATGCTGCATCCTATGTGATGGCTCTGTACACTAAAAGGCTTATTCAATTTTATAGATTTTTTTCAATTATTCTGTAAATCTAGGAAGATTTGGTTTCCCCACTGAAATTAATTTTCAGTCTGTTTTCCAACTAAGATCCTATAATGGCTCAGTTGCATCATATCCAGTTTGCAGTTTTGTAAAACTAGTTTGGGACCATTGCTGGGAAGTGAGATATGCACTAAAATGTATTTTAAAAAATGTATAAAAGTTTAGTAGACAATATGCTGAAAACGCTGGCAAGTAAATACTCCTAAACCATTGCCAAGAAGGAAAAAGTTCCCTTTGGCATTTATGATATATGCACTGATGCAAAATTCATTATGTGCAAATAAGAAATATTTTCAGCCAAGGTGTTTCTTGGCCAATCACATCACATTCCCAGAATCTTACGAGAGAGCCCAGGGTGGCACAGTGGTTAAATGTCTATGGAAATTCTCAATCATCCAGGTCACGGTTGTTCCAAAGATGCTTTTCAAAAAGCAATTGGACTTCCTTGGTTTTTTTCTTTTGAAAACATCTCACTTTTCATCCAAGAAGCATCTTCAGTTCTGACTGAATGGTGGGGAATGGGAGGAGTCTATTCCCTTTGCAGTCATCTAGTTGTTAGCAGTTTGAAGGTCAGTCATTAGCTCTCTGAGAGTTGTTGAGCCCCTTGGGGATTTATCTGTATCCTCAAGATCACCTAAATCAGAGTGCAAATGGGTGTGGAGCCTTCTCGAGACTGCTGAAGGAACTGTGTTGGAGACAGGATATAGGTGGTGTTGCATTCCCCCCCCCCTCTGTTGAGAGAGGGATGTTCAATTTTAACATAGATGGCCTGTTTGACCTCTCTTTTTTCTTTGGTTAATGTGTTGGAGAAGGTTGTGGTCTTCCATGGCCTTGGCCATGAAAACTGATTTTGGGGCAATTATTTCTCTCAGTCTAAACTGACTTGCATAGCTGTTGTGGTGAGGGAAAATGGAAGGAGGGAATGTTTTGGACACTGCTTTGTGTCCTGAAGGAAATGTGGGGTTTCAGTCTGATAATAATAACAAGGATTCAGGTATTTCCATATTGTAGTCCCCATTCTCTCATTTTTTTCTACTGCTTCTTCCATTTGTTTTGTTACTATGAAAAGAATCAAAATAGCGCAGTGTTTTTTGACTGAAGCACTGCATGTCTCCATCTGGAAGCATCTAGTAGTTCAAATGCAAAAACAAAGAATAACCTCAAGACATAGCTTGCTTCCAGTTCTTTTTGTCAGTTAACTTGCTGATAATCTCTAAATATGTCCATTTCAGGAATGTATTTCTAATTAAAGCTCCACCCCAAAACCCTTGACATGAAGCTTTCTTTTCAATGTTCCATAATAGTAACTTACCAAAACTCCAAGTGTATTTGTAATCAATGTTTGAGTGTACAACTTCCAGCTATTGTAGACATCCAGAAATTGTTTAGATTTAAGTAATACATCTTGCAATATGCTATTTTTATTTTAAATGGTGTGCAATTCTTCTCACAGTTAAAAAAACCCCTCACTAGTAAATGCATTATTGAATCATATAGTATAAATTATTTTAGATTTTTAAACTTTAACTTATGGGATTTTTTGTCCTTTGAAGAGAAATTTGTGAAGTCATTTGGCAAATTAAATTGGCAACCAACCCCTTAATTATATGAAATAGAAAAACCTCAATACCACATTGGCTTTAATGGGAATGGGATTAGGAACTCTCCTCTAGGTGTGGTCTTTTCCAAGCCAAGGTATAATGACACATAAAAGCAGAAAAATCCAGAAATGAGATAATCAAGACAGAGAGAAAGAAATTGTAATACTAGGAACTGAAATGCATAAAACAGGAATAAAAGTCATTGCATGTTTTGGTGTCTAATTCTGGTATACAGTTAAACATTTCGTTGACTTATTAAGCTGACTTTGTAACAGGAAGAGCTCCACCAAGGAATTTGTGAAGCTTCTTGTATCCATTTGTATCTTGTTCAAGGTTGATTAGATCAGAATCTGCTGAGGGGGGGGGAGAACTGTGGATGGTGGAAAAGCACAAAGATATTTTATTAGTGGTGGAGGACGACATTTGGTTTGGCCAAATGTCAAAAGGTTCATTTGACCAAAGGGTCCAAAGGCAGCACACTTTACTGACCCCTAGAGTTTTTTTTGTTTACATTATTATTTGTGTGACGGGAAAGGTTTATAGGGGGTGTGCAGAGGGGACTGTGTGCTTGCACACAGCTGTGGCCTCCAATGACGTGCATAGAAAGTAAAAGGATTTGTATATGCATCTCCAAGTGGCAAGTATATAGTGCAGTGGTGGCGAACCTATGGCACGGGTGCCAGAAGCGGCACTCAGAGCCCTCTCTGTGGGCACACGTGCCGTTGCCCCAGCCTTGCCTCCCCCTGTGACCCCCTTCTCACCAGCAGCCCCCCTAGAGGAGAGTCGCCCCCGAGCATGGCCCACGCGGAGCAGCACAGCCAAGGACATGGCACCCAGGCAGCGTAGACAAGACTCTGCCCTCACATACCATCATGCACAGTTGATGCTGCGGGGTGCGGGCAGAGGGCATGGCCGCCATGGTGCTGCTGGGCGATCTGCAGTGGGCCCTGGAGGCGGTGAGTGGGCCTGTGGGCAGGTGAGGTGGGGGCAGGGTGGGGCAGGGGGTGGAGTGGGGGCGGGGCCAGTTTTTGGGCACTCGGTCTCTAAAAGGTTCGCCATCACTGATATAGTGTCTCCACCAAGGTTGACTCAGCCCTGACTCTCCTGTCTTTTGGAAAAGCTTGAAAAATCTGACTCTTCCAGCAGGCCCTCAGCCAGGGTGAACCCACATAAGCAATGTGATACTTTTATTTTGTTTACTATTTTTATGGTATTTGTATGCATGTTATTTTTAGTGTCTTTCTGTTGGTTACCCATGATTTGCACTGGTGGGGAAGGGGGGGAGGAAAAAATAATAATAGTTGAAATTGTAGTTGACCATATGAAGGAAGTATTAACTACTCAGTCTTGCTAGATGAGCCCCAGCAAATAAAACTAAATAACAACATTTATAAAAGTAATTTTCTGCCCCAATTTCAGCTAACAGAAGCACTTGGATACATGTCACAAAATGTATGCCAGAGAGAACCCTTGAGTTGTATAATGATATATTTATGCCACTTTATTACATTACTGAGAGCCAGTTTGGTGCAGCAGTTAAAACATCAAGCTAGAAACCAGAAGATCATGAGTTCTAGTCCCCCGCTTTAGGTATAAAGCCAACTTTCTTTCAGTCCTAGGAAGGAAGCAATAGTAAGCCACTTCTAAAAACTTTGCCAAGAAAACTGCAAGGACATGTTCAGACAATTTCTGAAAATTGGACACAATTGAACGGAAGAAAAAAAACATTATTACTTACCAGGTTATGATTCAACATCTGCAGGACCGGAGATGGACAGAAATAAACAGGCCACAAAGAAGAAAGTCTTTGCAGCCCAATGACTATTAAGTGATTCAAGATCTTGTGGTACTACCAGAAAAGAAAGCCAGGGTCAGGACTCAATACATAACTGAGTAGAGGTATAATTACACAAAATAAAATAATCTCTATGTCAACTCTGAAAATGAGCCTGGCTGCAGCCATTTTTTCCCCTCATTTGAGGTTGCCACATGGAACGGAGCTTGCCCAGGTGCTTTGTTAGTCAAAACAATCAGCTGTCCCATGGGAACCAAGGTCATCTATTGCTCCTCCTCATGTTCTTTGAGGAATTTGCAAGCCTCTGCTTTATTCGTCTCTGTCTGTCGGAATCATGACACTCTAAGTCACGGGTGTCAAACTCACGATGTCACGTGACGTGTTGCAATATATCACAACTTTTTTCCCATTGCCGGCAATGGGGTGAGTTTTGTGTGATGCATCCAGCCTGTGGGCCAGCAGTTTGACACCCCTGCTCTAAGCCAATGTCAGGCCCAAATCCAAGAATGAAATGTGGCAATTCTTCCAAGGTGACGTTTTTATTGCTTGATACCTACCAGTATAGACAAAATCGTGCCAGACTGAGGACTCTACTATCTCCATCTATAATATACTCTGTGAACTTATTAGGGTGGTGCTGCCTTCATTCCCTCACACATAATATCTGGGCTGAGTTGCCTCTTACTCCTCTGGAATGTACCACCTCCCTCCTCACTACGTCCCACACAATGTGAGCAAGCCCTCTAGAACTGGATAATATTTTCATCAAGAAATCTAAATTGCCCCAAATGGAAAAAACAACTTTATAATCATTGTCCCCAAGGTGCTTTTTCAAAAAGCAACTGGACTTTGTTTTTCCTTTGTTTTAGGAAAAACAAAGTCCAGTTGCCTTTTGAAAAAGCACCTTTGGGACAACCATGACCTGGATAACTGAGAATCTCCCTAGACATTTTTCTAATCACTGCTATTTTTATGTTACCCAAATAATTATTAGGACCACCTCATGGATCATAGGACTTCCTGCAGAACGGCAATAAAGGGACACAGTCTGAAGAGATAGCAAAATAGATTCTGTAGAGAGTAAGAGATAAATGGAACAAATATGCAAGAACCACTGTGTCAATGCTGCAAATACTGTATATTCTTGCTTTGACAATGTGCAGAACTGTCTGGTATATATATAGTTAAACCAGCAACTGGGAAAGAGGGAGGAGCATAAGGATAGCCCGGGAGAAAGAAACCGGAAGTAAATCACATCTTCCAAGTTGATTGGAAGATGTGAACCATGATCCTACAATAAGGGAGTGGAAAATGTTTGGAATGTTATGCGTAACGGAAGAGAAGCAGACCTAAGCATTCCACCATGCTGTGCTGACGTATTGTAACCTTAATAAATGCTTTTAGGAGAAAACATGCCTGAAAGTCCTTTTAAGTGTTTCGTTACTCAGACACTTGACACACTGCTTAGTAAAAAGGGCTGAAACCTGGGAAATCCTGGCTTATATAGATTTCTCCTAAGTCACAGGTATAAGAAGGAGGGTAGTTGAGCACAATTAAGATTCTGTTAGTATAGTCCAGGGGTGTCAAACTCGCAACGTCACGTGACATGCCACAACATATCGTGACTTTTTTCCATTGCCGGCAATGGGGTGAGCGCGGTTTTGCCATGACGAATCCAGCCCGCAGACCAGCAATTTGACACCCCTAGTATAGTCTGTCTTAATAAAGTATCGTTCTAGTCTTCTTGTGATCTACTTAGCGGGCCTGAAAGATCTCCCAGTGCAAATCTTTTCTGAAGAAGCTACTGTTAATAGCAGAAAGATACATATGGACACCATACTTTTATTTTTGCCTCTGCTATTTGTAAGTTGGTCATCGTTTATTTAGTTAAGTTGACCTTTATTATTTATTTAATAAATTATTTATTAGGCCACCTGACTCCCAAATTACTCTGGGTTGCTTACAATTAACATCAACATCTAAAAAGAATACAACAGACCAGAACAGCAAAATATAAATACAAATCACATCAAAGTAAAACAAAATGAAGCAGAACAAAAAGAAGCTGGCACAATTACCCTGTCCCCAAGTCTGGAAAAACAAGCAGGTCTTTCATAATTTTCTGAATAAAATAAGAGATACGAACATATCTTTAGAACTTAATTGAATGACAGCTCAATTAATTATTTGCTAAAAGCATTCTGCCTGAGCACAGTGTACAAACATACAGCCTTCTCATCTGAAAGATAATATGAAATAATGTTAATGGTTGTATTACCCAATAAGATTGAGGTAGACCCTGAAGTACCCAATTGCCAACTTTCTATCTTTTTCAATAATAAATATTGTGTAGGCTGGTTCTGTATCTGGGCTACAACTGAGCACAGTACAGAGCTTTGTCTAGATTATCATTAATCAACATATCTCATAATCCTTTCTTTTTTTTTCTCCCCTTAAATAAACACAGATCACTCGGTGTCATTATGCTTCACCTTGCTATTATATTTCTTTTGAGTTGTTTGGATTATGATTGCACTTATCTCAAATCAAATCCTAGTAGGACTACAAAAAGTATTAAGTTCACAAGTCAGGATAAACTATTATAGTGGGTTATAGTTTTCAATTATTTCTTACGTATTTAACTATTTAATTATTTAACTTAACTATTTGTAGCATTCAGACTTTGTAACATGTCTTATAGGATTTTTTCTTGGCTTTATACTTTATACAAACTATTGTATATGTATATGTATTTACAATATTTTACTTTTTCTACTTTTAAGTTGGAATGATTGCTATGTTATTTGTTTTGCACTGGTGAATAAACCAAACTAATAGTAGCAAGAAAACAAATAAATAAACAAAACTCTGTCTTAAAAGAATGTTTTTGTAATACATTTTGGAACAAATTCAGCAGACATAATTATATTTAAATGACACGTGACTGGGAATTCACTGCAGAAAGTTTTGAGTTTCAAACACAAATGAAACGAAGTATGTAACTCAGTAGTAGTAGTGCTGGGCTTTGATTGCACAAACATGTCAAACACGGATGATCTAATTCTATGTCGTGTGGGAGATTTGCCCATCCTTTTGAAAGAGCAACAATTTGTTTGCTTTTCTTCTAGTTTGCTGCTGCCCAGATAGTCCTCCATGGATTAAGTTTTGTGAAATAAATTATATTAAAAGAATGTGGACTGAAATCATTTGGACTAATTTCCCCTGTGACCCCAAAAAGTCCCGAAAGCTGTCAAGTTCAGGAATCCTCCTTTTTTTCAGTTTCAGGTTTTCTTAACTAAGTTTTCTGCATATTTTCGGTGGTGGGGTGAGAGGGGGGGGGGAAAGTACATTTCCATCTTCTTGATTGCTTCCATTGCAGCCCATCCAAATCTTCAATGGCAGAAAATACAGCACATATCATCCAACTCTAGGACAGCACTCAAAGAAAATATATTTCAGATTCCAAGATTTTAAGGGAAGAGATCCAAGAATAGCTAAATAACAACATTCAGTGATAACTAAACCCTGCTTCAAGTAGCATAGAAACTGCTATTCAGTAACATAGATATTTAACTTTTGCTAGAATTGCAAAGACTGGCGAACTGGTGAACTATTTCTTTTGTTCCAAGTGTGATTTCTAAGAAAAAGGTGATTGTTTCTGATGGGGTGGGAAGCTATAACTTGTGAGAGATAAAACTATATTATTTATTTATGCGTTACTTCTGCCTGTGATAAAATCAATGTTTATTTTATTTCTTACAGCCCACTCCCACATATAAACATCTTTCAAAGTGAATGCCTTACACCAGGGGTGGGGAACGATGCCCCTTGCCCCTTTCATGACTCGTGGACTTCAACTCCCAGAATTCCTGAGCCAGTCATGCTGGTTCAGGAATTCTGAGAAGTTGAAGTCCACAAGTCATAAAGGGGCCATTGTTCCCAACCCCTGCCTTACACCTCTGACTAGAGGTTGTTAATCAGGTGCCAATTCTTATGACATACAGACTTTTCTCAGTGAAAGTTGTGAATTATAAATCTGTCCATTATTTCCCAGTTTAAAATGCTTAAGATGTGAGCAAAGCCAGCAATGCTGCTTTTGGAGTGAGATCACCAAGTCAAAACAAAATACAAAACAAGATACAAAATTCTGGAATGTGGCTGAAAAGATGCCTTGTTTTCTCAAAGCCTTCTCAGGATAGCTGCAGAAAGTCTGCTCCCATTCTGAAGGATATAAAGATAGGCAATCAGAGCTTCCCACAAACATCAAGGATTAGAAGACTTTGCATACACCAAAACTGCTTCAAGATGATACAAGTGCTTTTATTGGATGGGAGGAGGGAATGCAATGAAAGAAGCAGACTATAGACATAAGTACATAAACCTATTTCCACTACAGCAAAGGTGGGGAATGATGGCCCCTTTATGATTTGTGGTCTTCAACTTCCAGAATTCCCAAAACAGCATTCTGGGAGTTGAAGTCCACAAGTCATAAAAGGGCCATTGTTCCCCACCCCTGCACTACAGTATTAGTCAATGGTACTAGCCAAGAACTGACTCTAAATAAAAGATAATTTTTATGACAGCCAGAGAGGATTTTCTTTTCTTTTAATGCCATGGAATTTATTTATTTATTAAACAGATTTATATAGCCACCCAACTCACACATGGTAACTCTGGGCAATGTACAACATAAAATATCCACAGTTAAAAATCCAAACTTAATCCCCCCCCCAACCCCACTCCCATCCCAT
This sequence comes from Protobothrops mucrosquamatus, assembly GCF_001527695.2. NCBI lineage: Eukaryota > Metazoa > Chordata > Lepidosauria > Squamata > Viperidae > Protobothrops > Protobothrops mucrosquamatus. The sequence continues at coordinate 16,169 of NW_015386869.1, read as the reverse complement.
AGTGGTAACAACACAGTCAGACATATTTAGAGACGAGATTAGAATTGTCTTTGATCATCTCATTGACATTCAATTTAGATTTCCTTCTATGTTCATGGTGTTAACATACTCAGAAACCAACCACAAGAACTTGATTTCCGCTAATTCAAGATGTCTTTCAATAACAGGTAGAAATTTTCCTGTTTAATGTAGGCCATAGTTCTTTCTGAATGTTTCACAGGAAATAACTATAAACATCAAAGCAGGGTTTTGTTTACTGTTTTATTTCAATTAATAAAAGTGAGGATATTTATGCATGATTACTAATCATAACTGTGCTAATGGAAATTATTTTCTCAGTGATAAAAATAGTGACCTGACCAAGAACAACTCTGAGGTAATTTATCAAGTGGAGACAATGAATGGAAAGCAAATGCAAAACAAATAATGAAGGAGTGAATGGATAAATTCCCCTTTCCGGGAAGACCAAGAATGTTCTGACTTGATGGAACTGCTGAGATTCTCAAAAAAGAAGACAGTGATAAATTAAAAACAAACGAAGAAACATGAAGTGACTTATGGAAAAGATAGAAGCAGTTTTCAAGTATTAGAAAGGTGGTCTGAATGCTGTTGCTGTAAACTAGATATGGCTACAGTTTCTGCACATCTCATGTCTTTAACATCTTTTGTCTATTACTTTCTTGCTACGTTGTGTTTTCTACATGTGTTTGTTTGTGTGTGTGTGTGTCCCACCAAATCTAAAATAAATTCTAATTTATTCTATCCAGAAGAGCAATTAGTTGTAAAAAGCTTCAATCATCTTTCTGACCTTATTTTAAATACATCTCTGGATGTATTAACTGGAACTGCAGTCATATTTCAAGTGTTTAATGGCATATCTAAATCTTAGTCCAACTCATTATGGATATCACTATATAAATGATTATATTTCTTGGTAAACTATTTGGAGTAATGCCAGCCATTAGTGCATAGTAACTGTTCCAATATTTAGATTTTCTATAAACTCCACCCTTTCATCAGTGATCAGAAATAAAGCAAGGGAGGACTGGCGTTGGTGGCAATCTGTAGGCTTATTTATATAAATAAGTATATGAGTGAAATACAGCAGAATAAAACATATGAAACAATGCAAACAATGTATGCAGTCCAAACCTATCCCCCAAGATGGACATCTAAGCAATTAGTTGGATTTAAAAACTTGGTAGAAGGGCAATTTTGACTGCTTTTCAAAATGCCATGTGAGGAGAGCGCCGAGTAAACTTCTGGATGCAGAAAGTTCCAAGTATGAATGACCCAAAAGAAAAGACGCTTGTGTTGCTTATGCTGCTTATGGTGAAGATGTGATCCATGACCTGCAAACAAGATTGCCGGGCTGGAAGAAAGGAACCAAATTGCTGATCCCCATTTTCCTGGAATTGCTACTGAAATATAATCCTGCTATATTTCTCTCTGCCTATCATACTGGAAATTGATTCCTTATTCTGTTTATCTCCCCCAATGGTCTCCCATATTCCCAGTTTGGAGCATCCCACCAGGATTTCTGGTACCCCCTTCTTAAGCGGCATCATAGCCACATTCCAACATTTCTCATATTCTTTTGGGTCCCCTCTCAATTAGAGCTCTTAGATTGAGGATGGACCTTCTTGTATTCTCATGCTGATGGAGGGTTTCTTAAAAGGATTAAAATATTGTTCCCAATTGTACCCCATCATCAATCAATCATAGCAGAAGACATAGAGAATCATGGTCAGCACAGATTTGCAACCACTTCTCTACATCTCCAGAGAGACCTTTTACAAGGCAATAGGCTTCAGCTGAAGTAGAAAGCAGTGGTTCAAACTGGGACCATATGGGCTTGCTGATTGCCAGCCCAATGAAAGTGGCGAACATTTCTGCTCTTCTTAGCCTTTTCTTGGTCAACGCCCAAACAGCAGTAGATGACAAGAAATGAGATACATTATGTATGAGATTCATACATAAGTCTCAGTAAAAAGATTTAATGTAAGGAAATAGGAGTTACAGAATATCAGAGTCTATTTCCCATGTATTACAGAGAACATTAAGGCAGAGTCTCTGGGAGTGATTTGATCCTCTTTTTCACAAACTCCTTAACTGGTTGGTCACTTAGGAGATAAGGCTGGAATGTCCATCTGGTTCTTGTCTGCCATATTTTAGAAATATTTTTTCTTCTTCCATATTCAACAGATTTCTATTAAAGCCTAACTGTGTGTGACAAAAACTGCAGGGCATCTGACTCCTACGGTAGCTATGGGAGTAGAGGTTAACAGTGGACACCCCTGACTACTATTTCCCTCCCTTTAGCGGGGAAGGAAGCTTCTCTCTGGACTTGGCAAGATATGCCAAAAAGCACATGCCTACTTTTTAAAGTCGATAAAAGCAGTTTGATGTTGGTAGCGATCTTACTGTTCAAACACCCCATGCACTGTGACATCTATTCCAAATAACAATGTAGATAGATAATCTTACAGTCCAAAATTTCAGTGATATATGTGTAAATGGAAGTAGAAACCCAACTGCTGAGAAAGCATTCAGTTCAGAGACAGACTGTTCTGTTTCATCTAAAATTCCAGAAAAAAATTGTTCTTCTGTGGACACTTTTTTCTTGCAGCAACTTGCACACACCAACACATACATGTGTGCTGGCTCAACAATGTCTGTATGAATGTTGCTGCTGCTGCTGTTGTTGTTGTTAATTGCGAAGTCGTGTCCGACCCATCGCGACCCCATGGACAACGTTCCTCCAGGTCTTCCTGTCCTCTACCATCTTCTGGAGTCCATTTAAGTTCACGCCTACAGCTTCAGTGACTCCATCCAGCCACCTCATTCTCTGTCATCCCCTTCTTCTATTGCACTCAATCTTTCCCAGCATTAGGCCCTTCTCCAGTGAGTCCTTCCTTCTCATTAGGTGGCCAAAGTGTTTGAGTTTCAACTTCAGGATCTGGCCTTCTAAAGAGCAGTCGGGGTTGATCTCTTCTAGGACTGACCAGTTTGAACGCCTTGCAGTCCAAGGGACTCGCAGGAGTCTTCTCCAGCACCATAGTTCAAAGGCCTCAATTCTTTGTCTCTCAGCCTTTCGTATGGTCCAACTTTCACATCCATACATGCAGCTGGGAAAACCATGGCCTTGACTATATGTATGAATGGCAAACCTTATTAGCCCAGGCCATCTGCTGTTGTCCTTAATGCACAGATTTCTTTGAAAGAGTACCATATAAATAAAAATGTGACAATACAAATAATAGATTTGTACAAAATCTACTATTTCAGGAACTCTCCCAGACCATGATAATCCATTCAATCTGGGAATGATGCAGTAGTTTTCTGGAAGTTAATCCTCCAAACCAGAAGCAGGAGATTTTGCATATACTGTACCTAACAATACATCACCTAGTATTTTTGGATTATTACTTAGAGTAACGATATTCAATATATTTAATATTTTGAAGGCTATAGATTTGCCCTGATTTAGTAAAACATTTCCTATATTAAAAAAGTAAAGCTATTTTACTTTGTTATAAGAAAGGCTCTCAAACCAAATATTTGGAGGAGAAAGGCAAAAAAGTAAGTTTGTACCTATTGTTCTTCGAAGATCTTCACACTGGCTAATATGAGGAAACTTCAGGATTTCCTTCCATTTTTTGCTTTTACCTTTGCGCTTTCCTCCACCTCCTGCAGGAGAAGAAAAGATTCTGTTATTAAGTTTGTTATAGTCAATTCTCATTTTCCTTATACCTTGCCTCTCTCCAAAAACACACACTCCAGCTGTTGTTTGGTACATTCATGCATGTGCGTGTTTTACAATAGCCATTGTTTTCAATATCATAAACTGACTGATGGGGATTTGTAGGACTCTGGTTATAAAGATGTGCAACAGTTACTGGGCAACTGTAAACACTTCCTCCTCTTGATCCAAAAATAAGCAGAATGGCCAGTTGCTGCACAAACAGCCATCTGTGTAACAGGAAACAGACATATGCAGAAAAACTGCTTTCCCCCCCCCCTCTCTCTCTCTCTCTGTGTGTGTGTGTACATCTATTTGCCAGTCAAACTGGGAGCATCATCCAAAGTCTTCTCTATTGAACAACGATGAATCTCTTCCCTGATAAATCCCCTTATACAACATTGGTACCAAAGGACAGACTGGGCTGCATAATTGTCAACCAATTCTAGAGGCCTGTTTCTGCTTATCTACAGCTTCAAAAACTTGGTTTTATATAGCCAATTAGTCTGAGCAATGATAAGCAGCAGTAACACAAACTTTGTACCTTGTTTAATTTCAGTATCATTTCTAAATTTCATCAGCTCCTATAGGCATCATACAGACTATTGAGATTAATATGCCTGCCTGCCACTAAGTCCCTTGTGCCCAAAGCAATGGCATCTGGCAAAGCCAGTCTCTAGCATCATCTTTTCCACAGGACTCCTTTGCATCTCACCTAGAGTTTATATAAGCATTCTTGGGAAATATAACTGGTGACTGGAAGCAGTTCAGTATTAGAATTAATGCATATTTGAAAACAAAAGCAGAGCAATCTATGAATATCAGTTAGCAATCAGAAAACACAAAGAAAGCCCTTTAATTTCACAACACATGGACCGATTCAACCATAGTTATAATTGGGAAACTGTGAGCATTGTAGACGTAGACCAAGCTAAATCCAATTCTTGAAAGCTTCGTATTCAGACAAATCAGCCATCAATAGAGAAATAGAGAAAAACCACATTTACACACCATTCAAAGGAGTCTATAAAAAAGTAAGAATACTGTAACATATACTCTCTAGCAGCTAACACACAGATAAACAGGAATTAACATGAGACAAATAACCAAGCAGAAAACAATACCCTAATTACAAATGATAAAACCACATCCCAACCAATACTGGCAGGGCAAGCTACATAAATATAAAAGGGAGCAAAGCCCACACTCAAAAGTACCAATGATGTTATCAAATTGGGTAATGAAACACCTACAAGCAAACAATCAAGCTCAGAGAATATCAAGGACTCCTATAAAAAAAAAGTTAAGATAAAGTTAAGATAAATAGACCACATTCCAGGGGAATTGAAAGGAGTTGGGTGGTGGTGGAACAATTTAACTTGAGTGCCTTTCTTCTAACATGACTTTTGGGGATTAACACCAAGCACTATGGCAGCTATTTCATTACTGCATGATTTTGTGTGTATATTCACAATATACTATTAAAGTTTAAAATGCCAGAATTAACATATTTGTCAGCCCCCAGCTTGAATTCAGCAAAAATCACTCATATGCTCAACAGCAACATGTCCTGATAAAAATCTTTATTGGTACCAGGAAGAAGCAGTTAAGTTTCTCAGTCAGCACGACTATAGTCTGTTTTTAACAAATGGTGATTTGTTTTCTCCTTTTTGCTTTGTGCTTCTTTGACACGCGGTGCTCAATGTCAGTTAATATATTGACAAAATCAGCATTCATGTTCTAGAAATGTTAGCACGTCTGGAACTCCCAGATTTTTTTTCTTTAAGATATCAAAGTTTTTTGCTCCATAGTTTACAATAGACTCCTAATTAGCAGTGCTTTTTTTCTAAAAAAAAAAAAAAAGAGGTGCCAGAACTCACACACATCATACAACCCGCCTTGCCTACCCTACAAGGTTCCATCCAAAAAAGGTGCCGGAACTCCGTTCTGGGCGTTCTATGAAGAAAAAAAGCCCTGCTAATTAGTAATGGAGATTGGCTGGAGGACAATGTAGAAAAATAGAGAAAGACTAGTGAATATTCCATTACAATGCAAACTGAAGGAGAGCATGAATCTGCTTGGACCTTTGGCTGTACAACTCCACCAAGAGTAGATCCACTTGCATGATTGAATACAATTTTGTTGCAAGGGATAAATACTAGGTATTGTAATTAGGCTTGTTCTCTACCCACCTACCCCGCCCCCATGGAATGAATATTCACAAAACCATTAACAAAACTGAATAGATCAATAGGTAAAGTAAGAAAAAAAGGTCCATGTAACGAAAACCAAGAGATTAGAAGTAAAATGATAGCAAACAGCAAAAAAGAAAATTAAAAAAAGAAAACAACTTAGTTGCCGCCCGATAGGTTTGGATGCTTAATTTGAGGCCCTGGCGCTGCCCGTCCCATCATAGTTGCTGAAAAGCAGCAGTATGGTTTCTTACCTTTCTTACCCTTTTAGATGGAAGAGAGGTTGCTGGCTCAGGAATTCTGGGAGTTGAAGTCCACAAGTAAAAAATGGGCTATTGTTCCCTACCTCTGAGATACAAGCATAAGCAAGCTGTAGTGTAGGAGATATTTTTGACTATATCCTACAACAGGGGTCCTTCAAACTTGGCCCTTTTATGACTTGTGGACTTCATTTCCCAGAATTCCTCAGCCAGCGAGGGGGGAATCCCATCAACTTAGATGACACATTCTTTCTTCAGTAGTCTGTCCAGTGGATGTTAAGCTTTCAAAAAGAACAAATGGTTGTTTATCCTTGAAGCAATGCCAAATTTAAATTATTGCTAAAGGAAACAGAAGATTTTCAGGGCAGATGGAATCTCAACCAAATATCTTATCCAAATACTTGGAGTAGAATTTCTCACCCAAGAGGAACTACCGGAGAGAAAACCCACATCTGCCTATCTGCAACCTGTAAGCAAAAGCCACTTCCGCTTGCCTTCAAACATAAATAAATTCACAGGAGAGGACTAAATTGATATATTTCTGTGGAAGAATTAAAGGTAAATAACACTTTGATAGTAATAATAACCTGTGCGCCCAACCAAAAGTCTGGCTCCAACATTATGCACCACGTGAGGGTTGCTGTTCATCATTTAAAGTTTAATTGTACCTGGTATATAGACAGCTAGATCAGTGGTTCTCAACCTGTGGGTCGGGACCCCATTTGGGGTCTATCGACCATTTCACGTGGGTCGCCAAGCAAGGCTGTCCGCCATTTTTTTTGTCCGCCATTTTTTTTCCCTTTTCCGGCGGGTGCCTTACCTCCCTTGGGCTGGGCCAGCTGGTGGTCGGCCTGCTCCATCTCTGCCGCTTGCCAGCTATGCCTCGGCCAGTGCAGGGGGCGGAACCACACATGTGCGGTTCTCCCGGGCAGGGAAAGTCCTCGACTTACGACCGGTTGGGTAGTCCTCGACTTACGACCGGTTTAGTCCTCGATTATGACTGGTTTAGTCCTCGACTTACGACCGGTTGGGGTCGCGACATTAAAAAGGTTGAGAACCACTGAGCTAGATAAAGGTTTTCTGGGCCACAGTTACTACTCCACTATCTAGGACAGAGGTGGGGAACTACGGCCCTTTTATAACTTGTGGACTTCAATTCCCAGAATTCCTGAGCCAGCCATCATAACAGGGCCGTAGTTCCCCACTCCTGATCTAGGATGAAGCAGAGTTCTAGCACCGTATTCTACTTCTGGTTTATGCTTAAAGAAAGACATACTCAGATTTGTTCTCAATTGCTTCTTTAAAATTTGACCTATTGAGTGTTTACATCTTTAATCTTATTTGTCCTGTAAATTATTTTTCTTTTCAACATCACATCTTTTTTTGGTTTCTCAGCTCAATCTCTGCACTTTTTGTCTGTAGCCTTTTAATGAAAAAAGGATAAAATCCCGGCCTTGTCCTTTTCCAATTTGCTTACCATGGCATGACCCATCGAACATCATCGCACAGGTGGTGTTATTTTATTTAATTATTTTTTTAATTATTTTATTTAATAATTAAAATTTAATTATTTTATTAAATTTCTCTATAGCCCAGTAGTCAAATCTCACAAGCTGGTTTATAACTTCATGCATGACAGACTCGTGAGGCTGGCGTGATGTGCAATTAGTTCACAGGGTGAAATAAGTTGGGGGTTTGTAGTCACCGTGGGTTTGTGGTGAGGGGGGGGCACAGAGGGAAGCTCAGCCAATTTCACTGTATACATGTTATACTTTGATAATAAAGGGCTTATTATTATTATTAAAAGAACTTTAAGTTGTAAAATACCAGAAATATTCTGAATTATCATGCAACACTTAAAAATGTATCTTAAAACCCCCCCAAAAATAGTATGAACAGTTTAACAAACAATACAGATTTTTTTCAAACATGATAAAGAACTAAAACTCCTTCAAAACACATATATACAGGTCTCGTTTTTCCTTAAAAAAAAACCAACCCCCACATTATTTTAACTTTTATCTTCTTTTGATTCTTACTTTTATTCAAATTTATTACATTAAAAAGATATTTGAGGAAATGCCTCAGTTACAAGTCCAAAAATTCCACTTGAGTAGCTTTTCTTTCTTAATCTGGGGTCTTGTAAATATATTAACTTTTATTAACAGGAGATAATTGGGGTTGTAGTTGTAATTCCTAATATTCCTAGGGAATTTACTGAGCTGGATAAATCACTACAGCATCAAGCAATAAACAGCCTTATCCCAGTTTGGCAATCTGTACATTCCTTTACTTACAGCATCAAGGAGAATATGAAATAACAATTATAGACATTAAATGAAGAAGAATAAAACCAGTGTGAAGTAATTATTGCACAAATGAATGAAGCAGAATGAAGCAAAGAATTGTTACCGTGAGACACAAATACTCTGCGCAGAAAATACTCTGCACACAGGCAAACACAAACTATGTTGGGTTTTTTTAGAAATTCACTTCTGCCAAGCTCTAAGGGAGAAAAAAGGCTGAAGCGTTCCCTAGTTACAACGATGATTGGTGTACAGTTCAGCCAATGGCTTCTCCCTTTCAGTTCTATGTCCTACAAGAAGAAAAGCATCACTTGATGACTCATTTGCTTGTATCCAAGTGCAATATAGCAGCACTCTTTTCCCTGTGACGTCTTTATGTTGAGGTTTCCAATCAACTGCTTTAATCTGGCTGACCTTTCCAGTTTTCAGCCTCTGTCTTGAAGCTATCCTCGCTTGCTTCAAACGCAATTAGGCATGATGACAGGAATATGTGTGTATACGTACGTGTGCGTGCGGGTAAGAACATGAGACTATGAAGGACATTATGCACCAAAACAGGTAAGAACAGGTAAAATGGCCAAACCAAAAGCTAAAAGGAGTTTTTCCTGATTGCAGAAGTGTTCAGATGAAGACTCTCCTTGAACCTCACTGGGTTGGTGTCTTTTTATGCTAGGAAACTCACTGGATTTCCACTACTGGTCTTGTTAACAAAAACGGAAAAAAACATCACCCAACATGTACCAGGTTTGATATTTAGTTATCTGGGAGTTTTCTGGTTGAACATATGTGTATCTAGGCTCTTACAAGGATCAGTTCCTAAACTTCTAAATCAGTGGTTCTCAACCTTTTTAATGCCGCGACCCCAACCGGTCGTAAGTCGAGGACTAAACCGGTCGTAAGTCGAGGACTAAACTGGTCGTAAGTCGAGGACTAAACTGGTCGTAAGTCGAGGACTAAACCGGTCGTAAGTCGAGGACTACGCAGCCGGTCGTAAGTCGAGGACTTTCCCTGCCCGGGAGCGCCGTGCATGCGTGGTTCCGCCCCCTGCGCCGGTCGAGGTGTAGCTGGCAAGCGGCAGAGACGGAGCAGGCCGACCACCAGCTGGCCCAGCCCAAGGGAGGTAAGGCACCCGACAGAAAAGGGGGAAAAATGGCGGACAAAAAAAAATGGCGGACAGCTTTGCTTGGCGACCCCCGTGAAATGGTCGATCGACCCCAAATGGGGTCCCGACCCACAGGTTGAGAACCACTGTTCTAAATAAAAGGCTCAGCATTTGGACAGAGCTTCTTGCGTCCTGTTGTTAGTCATTGATACTCAATAGTTTACAGCAGGGGTGTCAAACTCGCAACGTCACATGTCGTGTTGCGATGTATCGCAACTTTTTTTTCCATTGCTGGCAATGGGATGGGTGCGATTTCAGCATGACGCAACCGGCTCATGGGCCGGGAATTTGACACTCCTGGTTTAGAGCATTATGAGGATCTAACATGCAATTTCTATTGCTTCATTTTGAGCCTTATGTTGTAGATAGAGATGGATATTTGAGATTACGTGAATCCTCGAATAGCTGAACAAATCTGACTGTTGTTTATAGTAGCTAATTAAGTGTAAAGATTTATGGGACTCGTGGCTTTACAGCAAGAGTAAGGAACCTGATTTTGCCCATTTTCAAATGTCAGGCTGAACAAGTCATAGCTAAGAATGAGAATGTGAGCAAAAAGCCAAAATACAAGTGGCAATAAAGCAATATGCATGGACGTACACATTAGCTCCGTCCTCAACTGTGGCCCTTCAATCTGGTGCACATTTCCTGTGGAAATCTGTAGATTTATAAACCTTCAAGCAATCAAAAATCTTCATTAAACAGAATTCCCAAGTGTAGGCATGTACGTTCATCTGAACATGCACACATGCCCTTCTGAAGAGCTCTATGTGAATCATGAAGAATGGAGCAGACAATAGATCAAACTGATTTACAATGTATTCTGACATTTCTTGACCCACTTTTAGATCGCCACACATTCAGAAGATTGCTAGAACAAAGCTCACATCATTATAAAATCTATTTGCATGTAAATTACCAAACCACAAATCATTCTTACAAAATAAGAAATGTTTCCAGCATAGTGCATAAGTGCATTTGTTATATGCCACTGCCTAATAAAGTCCACTTCTGTTCTAAGGCATCATATTGATTATGTTCCATCAATTAGTTGTTGACTCTTAGCAACCATATACACTTCAGATATTATTAAGTAAATCATTATGCTGTATTTTTTCATTCTTAAGGTGCCTGTACAATCATGTTAAGTCCAAATTACTCCTTTCACATACCATTGCTATCAATATGAAGTGTTAGGTGTCAACATGGAGTAAATTCAGGAGCTATGAAGGCTATAATTTAGATGATATACTGTTGAAGAACAGGAATATACAGCATATGCATGGTATTTTTGGTGGTCAAGGTAAAGGCTAAATCCATTCTTTAGGCAATGTCACATGTCACATATGCTATTTTTATAAAAAAAACAACAGCAAATGCAAAGGTCCATTGTTTGTAGTCTCTGGTCTTCAGGTTAAAACAGCATTAGCTTGGCAGTATAATAGTAGTTCTCATTATAAGGGTAAGTATTTGTCTGGCACTAGATAAAGGCTAAGATCCTCTGTAAATAAAAACTGCTTGAAGATTGACAATGAACAGATGTTGTGGTGCAATCTTTCCCTGAGCCCAGCAGTTAATGATGTGAAGTCAAAGGTCATGGATTTAATTATACAATGAATAACATTGATTAATGGCTGTTTCCTCTTTTCTAAGGTTGTTCACACAAGCCATGATGCCATGTACTTACAAGATAATGTCTGTAGTTGGAAAATAAAGTGGATAGGTTCCTAACCCCTTAAGGCAAATGAGGGATGATATTTTGATTCCATAAAAGCAAAAGGCATTCCATTATGCAAGTCAAAACTGAAAGCTATATCAAGACTTCATTAACTCTTTAGTGACATATAAAATATTATTTGAACTCCTCAGTTTCCCCCCCCCCCCATCAATAATCCCAGTAAAATTTCTAGACAAGATAGTTTAAATAATAGTAACTACAACTTTCATAGACAAAGTTGTTGTCTGGTTATCTAGATTTCTTCCTTTTTTGAATTAAAAAATCATTGCCTTAATTCTGGGCAAGGATTTAAGCTGACGTTAAGTTAATTGAGGACTGGGAAAGTGACCATGTTAATTGTCCTAGTTCCTTTTGTGACTTTGGTAACTATTAATTATCACCTCATCTTATACTGTGGTTTGCATCCTGGAAATAAGGATTACTAATTTTTTAAAGTCAATTTTTAATTTTAATTACAAAGGTCCCATAAACATAGAAACGATTCTTAAGTACCAGAAGTTCTGAACACTATTGTAAAATAACTCCCAAATTTAGTTTTCAACTGTTAAATGATATATAAAATTTCTGTTAACAGAAAATACTGTAAACTAGGAAAAAATAAAATAGGAAAAAAGACACATAATCTACAGAGAAAACTTTTTTACAGAACGTTCCTGAAACTTAAAGCAATCCAAGTTACTTAAAAAATAACAAGTTTTCCATTAGAACACAATTTTGTCATGTTACCATTTCTCTAATTCTATCTTGATTATGCTCATTGTAAATTGTACATTGTATATTGATATACATCTGTGCTAACAGCATTAGAAACATCTGTCACAACCAATGCCCTGGAATTTTATGATAAATAGATTCTATCAGCCAATGACCATTGCGAGACTGATATGGTTTGTATCAATTGTACTCTTTAAAAAACAAACATTAAGGATTTGTTAAATATTTTAATTGGAGAAATCAGAAAATGACTAACTTTTACAGAAAAAGTGATAGTCCATTTGACAATAAGATGATACATGGTCATGTAAGACTGTGTGCATATGCACAGGAGACAAATATGTATAAAAGTATGTATGTTTATAAATATTTTCAAAGAGTATAAAGACAGATTAAATTAAAATGATAAAGCAAAACGCCTTAACTGCTGCCTTTTGCACCTATTTTAATGTGAAACAGAAGCCAAACATTTTGCTTTAAAATAGGCTTGGGGTATTGTCAGGTACAGGTTTTAATGCCCCCCACACCATACCTAGAAATTTCTTTGATGTGCTTACACAGATACACCATCGCTGACATCGGAAGCCAAGATTTCTATCACTTGTCTGTCAAATGTCAGCAATCATGTGGGCATCTCACTTAAGGATCATCATGACCTGTGATCATAATGGGCAGGTTCCATTGTTTCATCTGCAGGAAAAACAATACCTGTGAAAGTAATTCCTCTAAAAATCATAACTTCATCTTAACTGCTTTAGTGTTGTCAATTCCACGCATGGACAAAAGAACAAAATTCCTGAGTTTCTATGGCATGAGGTCCAACATGTTTAGTTTGGTGGTAGCAACTAAAATTGCGATAGAAGAAAATATTTGTAGCGCAGGATTGAACTGTTGGTGTTTCTCTAAGCTTTACTGTTTTCTTGCAGACATTTCATTACCAAACTAGGTAACATCCTCAGTGCTCCAAGGGAGTGGGGTTTGCTCTCGTTTTATATACTAGTGGCTTGCCCTGTCATTTTTGGTGTGGATGGTCTTGGTGGCTTCTTGATTGGGCTGTTGTTTACTGTTAGCTTGTTTGTCTGTGTTGGTTGTTCCTTAATTGGTGTAGTGTTTGCTTTTTTGACTGTGGATCTAATGTTAATCTTGTTGTTATTCTCTGTTCGTCTGGGTATTGATTGCCAATGAGGAGGTGTTTGGGTCTTTTTGTTTCTTTTTTGGCTTTTTGATTATTCTTTTGCAAATCAGCCTTCAACAGACGCGTAGAGATAAACAACATCTACATACCATTCAAAAGGAACAGTCAAAAAGCCAAAAAGGAAACAAAAAGACAAAACATCTCCCCCTCAACCAGTGACATCCAGTTGAGCAGATATTAACATCAAGATTAACACACTTATTTGGAAAAAATTCTCAGAAGACCCCCCCCCCAATATTCCAGGCTAATTGGCTAAATTAAGATTTATAAATAGAAAGAATATAGTGGTATAAATCCATTTACCACCTGTCTTATGTTCAGTTCCATTCATTTCTTACTCTACTGCATATGTATACATTAATTCATTCTCACAGCATTTTGTGGCCAAAGCATTTACTACATTTGTTTCACAATTTTTATATCACATCCTCAGCAAGCTGAGGTCAGTATGGTCTTGGTGCAAATTCCATCCCTATATACATGAGTCTCGACATCCGATGCAAGTGCATAAGTTTCAGTTTTCTCCTTATGCACCATGATGCATGGATCCTTTCTTGCCCCTTGCTGGTGCTTATGAATATTTAAATAGCCTGTCATAATAGGCATTACCAGAGAGATTAACAGATGTGCTTGAATATTAGTAGCTCGGTTTGGTAGCTGGGCTGTTGGTTTGATGTCCCCCTGAATGGAGATAAAGTTTGCAACCTAATTACCAAGTCTGGAGATCAAACCAACAGCCCAGATTAACAGATTTACAGCATGATTGTACCCATATTTAATCAGAAGTAGATCCCATTGTTTATCAAGTTCTTATGAGAGAACCTGTTGGACCTTTCTCAGATCTTTCCACTCCTAGAAGCCAACCAAGCATGCATTTCCTTTCTAAGTTGGTTTGCTGAGTTAGTTTCTCTTTCAGAATCAAGAGGATATTTTTAGTGTCCCCACATAGGACTGACGTATACTCTATAATATTGTATTATTTCCTTTTCCTTTGCTTCTGCAGGTACTCCTTACTAGTCAACTATCTCGTTTAGCAATCATTTAAAGTTACAACAGTGTAAAAACAAAACAACTCTGTAACAAGTCCCACAATCAAAAAGCAATCAATACCCCAATCAAGGAACTACCAACACAGTAAATAATAGCCCAATCAAGAAGCCACCAAGACCATCCCCACCAAAAATGACAGGGCAAGCCACTAGTATATAAAATGAGAGCAAACCCCACTCCCTTGGAGCACTGAGGATGTTACCTAGTCTGGTAGTGAAATGTCTGCAAGAAATCTTTTCCTGCAGATGAAACAATGGAACCTACCCATTAAGGTTGCAAGTCATGATGATTGTTAAGCAAGGTGTCCACGTGATCACCTTGCTTAATGACCCCACCCGTTCTCCTCCTCCTTCCCCTTCCTCCCCTTCCTTTCATCCTCCCTTCCTCCCTATAATTCTTAGTAACAAAAAAAAGTTTGGTGAGAAGCTGAGAAGAGTACCATTACTTCTGAACCTATCTGCAACTGTTACTTTAAAGCAGAAGGCTGACATTTGACAGACAAGTGATAGAAATCTTGGCTTCCGATGTTAGAGATGGTGTATCTGTGTAATTACAAAAAGCACATCAAAGAAATTTCCAGGTATGGTGTGTGGGGGGGGCATTAAACCTTGTACCTGGCAATACCGCAGGCCTATTTTAAAGCAAAATGTTTGGCTTCTGTTTCACATTAAAATATGTGCAAAAGGCAGAAGTCAGAGTGTTTTGCTTTATCATTTTAATATTTCTGTAATATTTTTGTACATTTGAAAATATTTATAAATGCGGGTGAAGGTTCATTCTCTGAGCTTGTGGGCTGGTTTCAGAACATTTCATTACCAGGCATTTATAAATATACATACTTATACATATATCTGTCTCCTGTGCATATACACACAATCTTACATGACTATGTATCGTCTTATTGTCACACAGGCTATCACTTTTTCTGTAAAAGTTAGTCGTTTTCTGATTTTTCCAATTAAAATATTTAATAAATCCTTAATATTTGTTTTTAAACCGGGCCTCAACCTCACAATGGTTATTGGCTAATAGAATCTGTTCTCAAAGACTTTCACAGAGATAGTTTACACATCTGTTTATATACTTTTATAGAGAAATGAATAGAAAACATTTAATATAACTGAGGAATGTCTTTACAAAGGCACCTTTGTGTTTAAGCATACAACGCAAGTAAAAATTTGGGTTCCAAAAGAAGGGCTGTGGCCTTAGCAAGAGCAGTCCACTCAACAGCTCAAATTTCCCTTAATTTATCCTAATTCCTAGCCCGTAGGGACAGGACTTGGGACATAGGAACAGTGGGCAAATCATATCAGTTGATACTGATAGAAAAGGATGATGCTGTCTAGAGGCATACGTTGCTCTTCAAAGTTTTCCAAAAGAGCTTATAAGAGCTTTAAACAAATCCTTAAAGCAGCTTTCTCCTGCCTTTAGATGTGTAGTTATTTCCTACCTTTGGGCAACCATAACACATAATTCATACTCAATATCTTGAAATAACAGTTCTGCTTCCTAGTTGACCTGAACAATATTTGGAGGGTTGCCTTGGAATTTAAACATTAATCCTATCATTAATCTCTTGGGTAACACATCGTTTTAAATGTCATCATCAGACATTTAAACAGTAAAGTTTTCCTGTCAGGAAAATTTGGTTATTTTGTTACTGCTCTTAAAACTATTAAAATCCTGTTTTGCTTTCTAAAAAGGAAGCATTTTTGGAATATAGTTGATCAAAGAAGTATGCGGTACTCTGCACCACAACAAAGATGGTATTTTTGCAGAGGAGAAGACCCTGGCTGATTTTGGAGACCCT
>NW_015386868.1:498913-515370 GCF_001527695.2 Protobothrops mucrosquamatus | reverse complement strand
ATTGTACCATAATAATTCCATCATACCCAGTCTAAACAATGTTGCTACAGGCTGATTTAAGGAAGTGTTGTATCAGTCATTGGCATGTTAATTAAAAATAAAGGGATACAAAAATTAGGTGCCAAAGTTACTTTATTTTAGCTTATGGAAATAGGCATTCAAGACGGCATATGAAAGAGTAGAACATGGCTTCAGAAACACACAGATTTTCTTCAGTTTAAATTTACATAGAGAAATACATGATTTACTGACAGACATATTAGGGAACATTCGTAGATGTCTCAAAGGTATGAAAATAGTATTTCTTAAAAACAGTGTTTAGAAAGTATGAAGCAGACATTCTTGAAGACCCATCTCTAAAATAAGTGCTACCATGTTTTCACTTTTCTATGATGGAAAGAAAACGGGGGAAATGACAAGAGCAAAATGTAATCTTGTTTGCAATGGAACGTACGTACAAAGTAATTCTCTCTAGATCAGGGGTGTCAAACTTGCAACGTCACGTTTTTTCCATTGTCCGCAATGGGGTGGGCGCGTTTTCAGCAATTTGACACCTCTGCTCTAGATTTAAGTTTCGTTTCTTCACTTCTGCAGCTGCCAAACATATACCAGAACCAAGACAGATAAATACAAACAGCTGGGAAACTATCCTAAAGCATTCCTTATCATAGCTTATTTGTAATTTTTTTTTTTAAAAAAAATATTGTTAGCTCCTTTAGAAGTGGCTGTTTTTAATACTGAAAAACAATATAAAATTATTTGGAAAAAAAAATGTAAGTTTCCCTGACAAGAGACAACACAAGAGTCAAGGGTTTGTGCAAGTACTCTCAGACGTTCTGAAGGGTTTTGTTAAAAGCAGTTCTTGTGACAGTAGTTAAACATATGAAGTTAGAGCAAATGTAAACTGAGATGCAGACCAGAGCCATTTTCTCAATATCAGAAGAAAAATCTACTTGAACAGTAAATCCATTGGAAAAATCAAACATTCAGCTAACTGCACCTACAAAATAAATGTCATATAATATCACCGAATAGCAGCTGGGGGGTGAAAGCTCAGGATCCCAGTTGGCTTATGTACTGAATGATCAAACATATTTTTTCTTGCACATGCTGAATCCCCAAATGGGAGATACTTAAGAGGAAAAGTACAAGAATATTTTCAAATGGCTTAACAGGATTCTGAAATGGCTTTCGGTTTCTTTCATTTTAAAAAGAAATACAACATTAATAAAGCAGATGACTGCAGTCCGAAGACATTAACCCTGATAGAAAAAAATGATAAGAGTTTTCCACTAAAGGAAAGCTATGTAAACGAGAAACAAAAAGATCCACAGGCTACACCAGAGTGAGGTATTTGGGATACTTATAAGTGGTAGAGTTATGCAGGTCAGTTGGTCCCCTTCATTAGGGACCTTCCCCTAATTTCAAAATAAAAAAAAAGATCACCAGTGTGAGAATCAGGTATCTGACCACAAAGGTGGCTATCTACACAAAAGCTGACATCAAAAATATTTCCATACCAACTTAACATAATCATAATTAATCAACCAGTCCTGCTTCTACAGCAGCAATTGTTAGAGATCTCCAATAATGTCTCATGGAGAATCAGGATAATAAGCAACTTATTGTCAAAACATTAGAAGTTCCATCACAATGGACAGACTTATAGGAGGAAATGAAACTGGAACAAGCGACTGGGAATATGGTTTCATGTTCTCTCTACATATTTCATTTGCTTGCTTTTATTTCTTTATTTGATTTATATTCCACGTTTCCACTGGAATACTCAAGGGAAGATACTCTTGTAAATCAGCAAAATTCAGTTAATCACAGGTTAGGAAGGGGAACTTGGATGGCTTTTTAGCTAGCGTTCACCACCAGTTGCCACTGAGCTTTACTGCTTGGGCTGCAAGGCACTGTACTTCAGCCTCTTCTGGTGGACCAATAGCTTCCCCACACGTGCCATACAGTTTCTGATACAGTTCAGTAAGGTAGTCACCCACAGCAGGGAAAAGTATTCCCTTACTGCATATGCAACATGGCTATCCTTCCTTTTGCTTCAGCACAATGACTGAGCACGCAAGAACATGCGATACCTCCTTAGAAAATGCCAGGTAATTCCAACATCCTAGCTTAGATAGCCCCAGCAAAGCAACACAATTCTAATGGGACCACAACTGCCTCTTCAATACAAAGACGGGTAGGGAGAATGGCAGAGACTGCAGATACAATGCTAAGTGTATCTTATTTCCCAATTAATCCACATACAAAACAGGAGCTTTGAAGCACTCCAGGCAGTCATTTCTTATAGGCTACAGTCGCTTCCATCTATTCTTTTTGGGGTTGATTGTCCATATTCTTTTTAAGCTAACTATTAACAGTATTTTTTTTACAATGCAGACTAAGCATGCAGACCAGTCACACACATTAGATTCTAAAGAATACATCGCAGCTATATAGATTTGTATTCAACAAGATCAGGTTAAAAACTGCATTATCAGAAACTCAGTTTCAAGCAAGATTTCCAAAACCTAAAACGAAATCCGAGACAGGTGCAATAATTGCAGAAAAGAAACACTCCCTGATAGAGCTTCCTTTAAAAACAAAAACAAACTCAATATGATTTTTTTTTAAATGGACGGACACATATGTTGCCAACCCTCACCTGGGAATTTGTGCTTCACATAGAACTTCAGTCATTAAGCCACCAGACGTAAGTCAAGGACTACCTGTGTATTAATAATAAAGTCCAGCCCCTAAGTTAAAATATGTTGCCTGCCCCTGCATTGTACTTGCCAAGAAGGCAAATCAAGAGCCAAAAGAGTTCCTATAGAAACACAGAAGACTCAAGCCCAGATGCCACCTCAACGGGAAGGGCAAACTGTGACATGAAAAGCATCCAGGAGCAAAACAGGGCCTGACACTGGGGTAAAGGATGGAGAGAAGCCAGCCAACTCCACAGACAACAGAGCACCTTAAATCCAAATTTCAAATCAGGAACTTTTGTGCAGACAGTTAAGTTACATATCACCCTAGTAGTTCATTTAATTAATGGACTTTTTCCACTTGCTCAAAGTAAAACAAACTGCCTTAGGAAAGTGGTAAAAATGTGTATGAAGTTCTCTGTACTACAAAGGAGCGAGAGGGAGGAAACCAATTTAAGTGAAAGCTGGAACTGTGTAGTTGGACACACACTCCTGGGTCAACTGGTCAAGTGCAATGGTTGCGCTGTAGTTCACTGACCAGCGTTCAAACTACTTCCTCCAGAAACAGTCATTCAGACTCTCCAACAGTTATTTTTCAGCTCAGAATTTGTTCTGTTAACAATTTGGCTGACCTAAATTGTAAGAGAACAAATTGTTGTATGCCATCCAGAGTCACTTTCTGTGAGATGGGCAGCCATATAACATATCTGATTAATAAATAACAATTAAGAAGAGAAAGAAGAGAGGAAGGCATACAATGTCATACAAGAACATCAGGGCTGGCTTAACCTCCTCTTTGTGTTCAGATGTGCAACAACACTCTCCGCTTAACAGTGTGGGCAGAGAAGGATGCTACCTAGTGACTGCTTTATAAATGAGCAACCTTTATACCCTGCCCCAATCAACTGACTACAAGACCAAGGATCACTGCCATGGATGAAAGTGAACTATGAGACCAAGGATCATGGGTGGGAGTAACTATGACTCTCTTAAATGTTTAGTTGCATGGTCTGGGCATCTCCTTGTGGTGACCGCTGGGGAAGGCACGGGTGTGATCTTGTATCCCCTGTGCTTGAACTAAGACCCAGGCCACTCCTCTGCAGGGTTAATCACCTTGCAGGAGTTAGATGCTGGTTACGACAAAATCGAAGAAGTGCTTGGCCTCTCTGGACCCCAAAACATCAGCAGTAAAGATAGGACAGCAGGAGCCATGGAAGCTCCTTTGGACAGTTCTAGTTCCAATCATTTTATGTGCTCCTGGAGGCTCCAATTTCCATCATAGGGGAGCCTCAATATGCACAAATACCACAAACACACAACCGATGTCAGCGCTGAGCGGGTTGCCGCACTGACCTTGAAGTGTTTTAACTGGTCCCTGGAAGACGATGAGACTGACGCCACGCCAACCTTTATTGGACAACTGGAATGTTAAAGAAGGAACTTTATACCCTTCTGGTTCCACATTTCCCGGCAGATTCCTATGAAGCTATCAAGAAGCATCTTCAAATTATTAAGTGCCTCAGGTTCCACCACACTGCCTGAGATTGTGCAGCAGCAAGAGACATTTCACTCCTTTGCAAGCAGAATTAACAAGCCATGCATGCTGAATTCCATCGTTGTTACTACTAAAGCGGAGGTTTGAACTGAGTGGAAGAATGCTGTCGCTCATTCCATCGATGGGCGAGAGTTGAGTGTTGCTGATGGGACCGAGCCAGTCACGACTGGTTGTTGCGCTCCTTCTACGTGTTCCTTTGCCTGTATCTATGGGGCATCCAGTTGAGGGGCGGTCTACTCGCCACAAAATCCAGGAGTACGCACGGCATCTGACAGGCATTGCCAAACCCCTGAAATTCTTAACCACATTCTGCAAGTTTGTGAGATAACTCACAATGTGAGATGTGCTGGGTCATAATTGTGTCCTTCGTTAGCTAAAAATTTTTGCAACGAGATGGAGTCCACTCGTAGGTTGAGACCATCATACCATCTGGGCCTTCCTTTATTAAACTTGACTTAGTTGTGAAGAGCCCCCCAACAACTGTGAATCCTGGACATTTCAATAGTCTCCGGCTACAGACTAAGGAGTCCTGGGATTTGAAGATTGCTAAATACAGTCATGCAGATTGTGTCAAAGATCTCCTAAATTGGGCAGACTCTTCTCCTCAGGTGTACCAACTACTGGTCATTATTTCTAATTGGGAACTGTTATATACAATCTGTCTGTGGTGGTCTTCAGGCACTGGGCTTGAGCTGCAAGGACATTACGGACCTCTGTTCATTAACTAGTAGCGGCTTGCTCCAGTGCTACGATCGTTACACCTGTGGAACTAAATCTGGCTGATTTGCACTACTATGGACAACCTTGAACTGTTAGGAATATTCATGGATTATGAATTGCCGTGTGGCGATTGCTCCTGCTACACTGAGGTACAGTGATTAGTTGCTTTAGAGGGTTGGCCTGCAGGGGACGGGATGGATTGTTATTGAACACTCATGATTTCTTACCTGTATCACCAGTCTGTCTAAAAATACCTACTTTATTTATGAACAAGCTTTATATACTGCCTGAATCAACTGACTACGAGACCAAGGATCATTGCTGTAGGTGAAAGCTGGATTGAGCTCAGTGTACCTTTAAGGATCCAGCCAGTATCATAAGCACTCAGTATCAGTTAACTATGATTCCCTTAAAGGACAAGTTACATGGCCTGGGCATCTCTTTATGGCAACTGCCAGAGAAGACACAAGATGGATCTCTGCATCTCTTGTGCCTAGGCCAGGTTTAGGTCACCGCCTCCCCCCCCAATGCGAGGCCGATCGCTTGCAGGGGATATTCTCTGGTCACATCTAAACAGAAGAAAAAGCTTGGTCCCTCTGGACCTCAGCAGTAAAGATGATAATGCAAGAAGCACAGATGTTCCCTCAGGCCATTCCAATTCCACCACTTCCAGCTCCAGTCCCCTGTGTTCCTGTAAGGCGATAGTTTCCATTGCAGCGGAGCCTCAGTATGCACAAGTTCCACTGACACCCTGTAGAACAGGTAGCTGCCCTGCCATCTAAGTGCCTGCTTTGGTCCCGAAAATGACGAGCTCCTAGGATGCCATGCTGACCATCTTTGGAATATTGGGATGCTCAAGTCAGAAGCTTTTTCCTCTACTGGCTCCCTACTTTTCAGATCACTTGTCAGAAGACTGAAGAAGCATTTCCAATTCATCAAATGGGCTCCTCCATCATTGATCCCTGCATCCTCAGGTCCTTCTCCACCACCACTACCACCACCTTCACCTTCCAACCATCCGCTATCTCCAGCAGGCTGTTCTTAATCCTGTCTCTGACCCTAGTTTCATGGAGATCCATCTTATTAGACTTTGCTGTGCAACATCTTTTAAGAATTGAAAATGGGAACTGACGCCTTGAACCTGTATTGCCCATGATCTTCAGTTTGGTAAGCTTAGCCTGCATTGATGTGCAGACCTTCTGCAAGAATATACCCAGTGATGGTTTATCCATAAATGAAAACCAACTGATATCCAGTCCAAGAGCACCACCCAACAGTGGAGCAACAAATCCATCCATAGAATGAATTATGCCATCATCCAACGCCTTACATGCTCGAGAAAAGATGTTGCTTCTACCATGCTATCCAGATATTTGAAGAATGTGCATTGCAGCCCCTTTCCTATTCCACCAGAGGTGATGTTTGTGGTCAATCTTTGAGACTCCCAGCACAATCAACAATGCACAACCCGCACAACCATCTGTAATGCTGTGGTCCCCTCTGGATGTCATCACCTCATCAGAAGTCATTATGGGACATAGTGCATAGTGCACATTTAAGGATCTAGCAAATACTCGGTGTCTGTTATGTTTTTTTAAAAAAACCTCATTGTTTATGTATTCAAGAGAACATCAGTAAACTCAAATCAATTTATAGATTTTTAAAAGCCCACTTCATACTACAGATTCTAAATGACACAATGACCAGCCTTTCTCTCTTCTTCACTGAAAAATGTGAGCCAGAATGGTACAATTTGCTTACACAGAATTGATTTCTATTTGGTTCGTTCTCTTGATTAACTACATGGAATTGATTATGTCTGCTATGGACACAAGATGCTTCTTACAGTTCTAAAAGAATTAAATACTCTAGGTAACAGAAACAGAAATGAAACAACGTCATTCAACAAAACTCTTTCAAAGCACTGTCAACTTATTTTCAAATCCATACAAACAACAGGATACCCAAGATCAAAATACAGAGGCTAATAAATACGTTTACAAAACAACATAACAATTCAGATAAAGAAAAACGCATCTAATGGTTAGATCTATATGATTGGCATCATATCCAAGAGCTAGCTAGATCCTCACACTTTGTTTCTTGATCTACTGCTGATAAAGTGCATAAGCGTATATTTTTTTCATATACAGTAGTCCTTGATTCAACTTCTATTGAGCCCGGAATTCTGGTCGTGAGTCATTGCAGTCATTAAGTGAGATGCCCAGGTGACCCGCCTTGCTCAATGACCACAATCCCAGTCCTCCCAGTGCGGCGGCAAAGCGACTGCATGGGACATTAGGTGGATGGATTGAAACATTTGCCTGTCATGCGCAGAGATCCCAAACATGTGAGTTTCATTTCTTCGGCCCACTTCAGACTTCCTCTCCCTTCTGTGTGCGGAAGGAAACCATCATGCTTGGCCAGAGAAAGGGAGCTTGGGTCCCCAAAGATCTGAACGTTTTGCCTCTCCCCTGGCATGGCTGCTCTCCTCCCGTGTGCCAGCCTCTCCACCTTTCAGAAACATTGCAATTGCTAGCTTTCTGGTTAGAAAGGTAGCGAACGTGATTGGATCGCAGGTTCCATTATCCCACACCACAGCTGCACCGGCTGGGAACGATGGAGCCTCTACTCCAATGCATCTGGAGAGAGGGCTGTTCAACCAACATCCTGCCATAATATTGCCGAGACAAATATATAATCAAGAAACCCGCCCAGGTGACCAAAATAGATCCTTCCATGGGGCCTCCTGCAGTTCATCTACAGGGGAAAGAGGTCCCTGAGGGAAAGATGGGAGCCCGACGCCTCGGAAGCTTCCCAAAACAGCGCCTCATTGTGGTGAGGCTGAACGAAGTCACATTGCGCACTGATTTTGTATATTTTTTTCTTTATACTATTTCATAATAAAAGTACTGTCTTTAAAAAAAAAAAAGGAAGGTAGTGAATGTGATTTTTTTCTGAATAACAGAAAGGCTGGAAAAAAACAGAAAGCTAATAACGTGATGTATCCGAATGGTAAAAAGAGGCTCTGCTAGCCTTTAAAACAATTGTGAGGAAAAACAACAGCTCTTGTGATGTTTCTGAAGGCAAGAAAGGCTGGAAAGAGCCTTTTTTTACTATTCGGAAACGCGGTGTTTGCTGGTTTTTCTGGTTGGAAAGCTACGAACATGATGTTTCTGAAGGGCAGAAAGGTTAGAAAGAAGGTTAGACATTCGGAATGCAGACTTCTTTTCTGCAGTCCAGTGCTGGAGTTCCCTTCTGCGTGCATGGGGGGGGAGGGTAGGGGGGACTCTGGTGCTAGGCTGGAGAAAATCTTGAAGACCTTTCTTTCTCCAACCCCATGCCAGGATTTCCCTTCCACCTCTATCAGAGGAGGGGGAAACCCTTCTGCAGGAGACAGTAGCTTACAATCTCGTGGCTTCTGCACTGACTTTTTGGGGAAACCAGAAGAGAAGATTGTAAATGATTATCACATAATCGCAACCTGTCGTAAGTGCAAACCAATCGCCAACTGCCCAAAATGCCATCACCTGACTGCAGGGATTGTGCGGCAGTTGCAACTTCAAGGAATGGGTTGTAAGTAATTTTATTTACTAATAACTCTGATCTGTCACCAGGTGAAGAGTTGTAACTTGAGGACTCCCTCTATGTCTTTTTTTTTCATTATTCTGATTAATGGCAAGAATTTCATAACAGCTTCTGATAAAGCGTAAGAGTGAACAAGGGCAGTTTTCATCTTCCTCCAGCGAGGCTGTCACAGAGAACCAATGCAAGAAAAATGCAGACCAGCTGATCTGACCAGCAATGCTCTGATGTACTGGAGAGCATTTCACCTAGTGCAGGGGTAGGCAACCTTGGCTCTTTTATGACGTGTGGACTTCAACTCCCAGAATTCCTGAGCCAGCCACGCTGAGGGGAAAGGGAGAGGTTTCCAAGCTGAGCCATGCTGGCTCAGGAATTCTGGGAGTTGAAGTTCACGAGTCATAAAAGAGTCAAGGTCGCCTACCCCTGATCTAGTGGCACTGCTTACATCAACTGTTTGTATTTTACTACTATTATCTTGTGCTGGAGATAGGTTTTCAATATGGATTTTTATATTTTGTATCTGTTGCTGTGCTTTTGGTGAGATAGGGGGGTATATAAATTTAATAAATAAACCTTGTATAAACTGAACATAATCAGGGACACAAAACTCCTTTGAATAATATACCTATCCATGTAAACTATTAAAGTAACCATAATACTATTATAAATACTATGATAATCATCAAGTAGCAAGAAAACTGAAAAAAAAAATTGCAACTGATAACAAAACGGTTCAACACATATACTCTTGCTGCCTCTAACAGATGCTTATCCCTTGCAATCACTCAGCTGCAGTAATCAAGATCCTCATATTCAACATACCAGTTCATGCATTGGTATAAGTCCCACAAAAATATTTAAACATGCCTGATTTATCAAAACACTGAAATACTTCCCTACCATCAAATAAGTGTATCAATCTTAAGCTATATAGTAATTTCAAAACATGGCTTTATACTACTCAGATGGCTAGCAAACTTTAAAAGAATTATTTCACGAGAGAGACCCAAGATTTCCTAAAAGGACAAGAAAAGCAATATTTGGATCAAGGCACAATTTACTAGGACTGTGTTATTTTAGTAGGATCTAGGCATAGAGAATTCCTGACAGATTGTGCCTACAGTAAAGCAATAGCAGCTGCGTACATTAATTTAAGCATGCTCACCTCATACCTATTTAGACCCAGTGTTCCTTTGAATAAGTACATTCCGCTAACAGATTCTTCTAACTTCCTAGCTCATGTAGCCCTTGACCAGCATCTCCAGAGTGTTAGGAGTCCCCCTGGGACTCAAATATCCAGACTGTCAAAAAGCTGGAGATTTTTTGGTTATCGGAAGCCGGCAAGTGTTGTTTTTTTCCAGTGGCAGGTGCCAGAACATTAAAAACACAGTAATACAAATAGCTGGAATACCACAAAATCACCTATTCTCATACATCTCCAAGTTCTAAAATAAGAATGCTGAAATCTCAGTGCATCTGTGTTCTTATCTAAATTCCTGCAAGATCCTGCCAGGTTATATGCTATCTTACATTTTGCATTCTGGCAGCAGCCTACCTGTCCTATGAGTCTAAAAGTAACCTTCAAAGTTGCAAGTTAATTAATGAGTCCTAATTAGAATTGCCATTTTTATAAATAAATCAGTGTAACAGACATTAGAAACAAAGCACATCATAAAAAAACTCTTACACAGTTAGTACGGAAGCAAGATTAATATTCCAAATGACGAACATTTTCCTATGAGAAAATATTTTATCAGTATTGACTGGATAGGCCACATATAAATCTAGCCCTCACCCTATTAAGGATCGCAAAAAAAGGTAAGAATATCAGTCAGCGGGGTCTGCGCCTTGTAAATCACCAATAATACTACTTATTCAACAAAACTGAACTTGAAGCAGACTGTGAACCTAGTGCAGACATAGTTTTTGCCTCCAGGAGAGCTCTGTAGTCTTATGAAATTTTTTCTCATACAAATTTCCCCATTTTCTCCCTTCCATTTTCAAAAGAGAACAAAAATAATGGTCCTGGCACTGCGCCATGTTAGGTTCCGAAAGAAAAAGGAATGCATTACCAAGAGAGGCGAGGAAGAGAGAGAAAAGGAGCAGCTGACTCCACGGATTATTCCTGATCAGACGGTGCTATGTCTGCGCAAGGATAGTCTGAACCCCCAAGTGGCTTTGTGCAATTAATGGAAGAACTGCCTTCAAGCCTCAAATTACAAACCTGGTAACAATTACTATTACACAGGACTATAACATACTTTTTCAGGGACTACTAAAGAGTAATCAGTAAACAGTTACCATGAAAGGTTCCTCCACTCTTCAGAGTTTGGGATACCCCTCAAAAGTCTAGCTTTTATTATTCCTGTGCCATTCATAAAAGCAGAGATGGTACAGCCTCTGTGAGAGCCAGGATCATAGTGCAAGGTTTTTCAGCAAAAGCCATGCTGAACTACCATTACTAGTTAACAGGCCAAACTGGATCAAGACCTATGTGTCTTCATCAGTTTGATCTTTAGTCAGTTCCTGTTCAGACACACTGGACACGTCATCGTCTGTCTGTTCACCTGAGTGATAGAGAACCAGTGCGTGGGTCTTGTGAGTAATAGTGATAGTGCAAGGGCCTTGTGCCCAAGGCTCCCCATCCACCTGCATTGGCATCTTTGAATTCTTCAAAATCAACTGAAATCAAAAAAACAAAATGGAAGTTTAGTAAGGGTAGAGACTGTGGAATCTATCAACTCAGTTTTCACATAGAACACTAATGCTAAATATATTTAGCATGCACTAAACCAGTGGTGGGGAACCTATGGCACGGGTGCCAGAGGTGGCACTCAGAGCCCTCTCTGTGGGCACATGTGCCGTTGCCCCAGCCTTGCCTCCCCCCGTGACCCCCTCTCCAGCAGCCCCCCTGAAGGAGAGTCGCCCTCGAGCGTGGCCCACACGGAGCAGCGCAGCCAAGGACATGGCAGCCAGGCAGCATAGACAAGACTCTGCTCTCACACCCCATCATGCAGTTGATGCTGCACGACGCGGGCAGAGGGTGTGGCCGCCATAGCGCTGCTGAGCTGCCTGGGTGATCTGCGGCGGGCCCTGGAGGTGGTGAGTGGTCCTGTGGGCAGGCGGGGCGGGACAGGGGGGTGGAGTGGGGGCGGGGCCAGTTTTGGGCACTCGGTCTCTAAAAGGTTCGCCATCACTGCACTAAACAATGTAATTAATTCTCCCCTATTCAGGGGGATAACCAAACTAGTAGGAGCCTGAACAAATCCCCTTTCCCATGGTCTCTTCAGGCTTGCATCTCTTTTATAATTTATTATTAGAATTTTATCCCGCCTTTATGACTTTGTAAGTAATTTAACACAACGAACAGACCTAATACTCCTTCTTTCCTCCTCCTATTTTTCCCACAACAGCCCTGTGAGGTGGGTTGGGCTGAGAGAGAGTGACTGGCCTAAGGTCACTTTCTTTTGTAACCAACGTAGGAGGAAGGCAGCAAGGTGGCAGAGGAGGCTTTCCCAAAGCAAAAACCTAGTCTGCAGATTGCTTTTCCTATGGCATGAAAATGAAAACTCCTGAGAGCATATTAAAAAAATCTGGAACACTTTCTAAACTTCTCTGGAGAGAGAAATAAATAGATGATTTGGGAGAGGGTAGAGTTGAATGAGACAACACTCTGCCCTGAACAAGAAACAAGGGAAATGACAGACAATCATTCATTTTAGAAAATGCTTTGGAAAGTATAAGCATTCAGATGACGTTTTTGTCTTGAGTATATGATTATGCCTCAGTGTGAGGTAAATATTGTTTGGACTCCTGGAGAAAGTGGACTCCCTTGTTTACCAGCAGAAGAATGTACACTGTTAAGAGAAGACAGTAGGCATGTCCTTCTTTTTCTTCTTTCTGTACTAGCTTGGCAAGATTTGAGAGTGACACTCCAAATGAGTTGGCCTAAATGTTGAATATAAGCAGATCATCTACACCAGAAAGTCAATCATGGCACCAAAGGGCATTGTCCACATTTGCCTCCATAGCCACCAAAAATTAATAAAAAAATGTAAGCCCCAATTCCAAAGTGTTTTGTCGAGCACCTGCCCCAGAGCTACCATGTCTTCATGTAATACAGAGTTTCCTGGCTTGGACTATTTCCAAGAGCAATTAAACTAATGGGCAGTGACGTTAGTCTCCATGCCCTGCTTTTTCCCAACACGCTTTCTGTTTCATTATTGGACTCCGAATAAAAGGTTCAATCCAGAGTATGGAAAACAGTCCCAGAGATGTGCAACATACCCTTACTGTATGGGCCTGTCCCAGCCGGACAGGATTTGCAAGCTTCACTTGAATTTGTGCACAGTGAAATGAGCCATTGACTCCAACAACTTCCAGTAGTCCATCATCATGCCTGAAGCAGGACAAGGAGAGTTTATGATCAGTAAAGACATCCTGGACCCAACTGTCAAAAAGGTTACTTGATTAGGAGTATCACAGCCCTGCCATAGTAAATCCCACCCCTCCCCAGACTGAAAAGATATGCTGAGTAACCCAAATGGGTAGGTATGGCCGAAATTTCGCATCCCAATCCAACTCCTCAAGCCTCCTCAGGAAAGTAAAGGAGGTAGAAAATTGAGATGATGATCTAGATCAGGGGTAGGCAACCTTGGCTCTTTTATGACTCGTGGACTTCAACTCCCAGAATTCCTGAGCCAGCCATGCTGAGGGGAAAGGGAGAGGTTTCCAAGCTGAGCCATGCTGGCTCAGGAATTCTGGGAGTTGAAGTCCGCGAGTCATAAAAGAGCCAAGGTTGCCTACCTCTGGTCTAGATGCTGCCACCTGGCAAGAAAGAGGAAGTGTGAACACTTGGCCAAGAGTTGGAGATGGAACAAATTATTCTGTAGGATCCTTGGGGCCCTCTGAGCTTGGGTTGTTGTTTTTTTTTGCAGATTTTTCATTACCAAACTAGGTAACATCATCAGTGCTATCTCTTCTATTGGAACAAATTATTTCTTTTTAATTTGGACTTCCGGTGAAGCTGGCCAACTAAACCCTGAAGGGTTTTTCCCTAGCTGGCACGAAGCTGAAGACACCAGCCTGAAGATGACGAATGGGACTTTGCCGAAACGTCGCCAAGACACTTCCAATTTTACGCAGGAGAAAACCCGAATAACCAAAGACTTACATACAAACACCCGCGAAAACCTCAGAAAACATATATATATATATATCAAGTAGTTATAAACTACATTCAGGAGGCTGAATGTAGGGCAAAGTAATCCAGAAAGTGAGTAGTGGAACTGTGCCCAGGGCTTCCAAACCCTGGAAATGCAGGCCACATGGGAACACCACAACTGAGGTGTCCAACTATCAGATGGTCCTGCTTTGATGAATCACCCTGGATGCAAGACTCTCCGAACAGTACATAATTAATATGCAACTTATTACTAACCTACCTTGCTCGAGGATAAAGTTCGTCCCCCATTCCTTCCCATAGTCGACAGCCACCTCCCCAGTAGGCAATATTTAGCACTATGATCCCCTCCAAACTGGGCAAGTCGATCTTCTCTCCATCCAACTCTAGCTTTAAAAATATACAACAAGGTGTTAGTAAGTTACACCTGCAGGAATTAATTCAAAATGTTAGCCATCTGGGGCAAATCAGAAGAGAATGTAAAGGAAGGTGAGCAATCAGTTTGTATGGCATCTGGGCTCACCCATTAGGCTAAGCCAGAGATAATCATGGCTTGGGAAACATGTTCCAATCAAGCCACTATTAGTTTTGCAAACAAGCAAAATAATCCTAGCTTATTTGGCTAATTGTTATTTTGCTTTCCCTTGTTTTTTAAACACTGCTTTTGCATTGTAGGTCTATGGATTGGTCAGGGGCTTGACTGGAGCACAAAACAAACCAGGAAACTCCAGGTGGTCTGGTCTGTTATGGAAGAGCAATTTATTTATTGGCCCCATTCATACCTCATGCTAAGCCAGAAACAAACCGACCACATTCTGATTTAATATAAAGGGTGAATCTCCCATGTGATCTGGGGAGTTTCATGCAAGCTTACAAAAGCAAAAATAAGTACAAATGAGCATCCAATGATTGCTATCTAGAAAAAGAATCCTTATTTAAAAAGCTACTAAACATACTATGGATGCCCATCTGCTCAGAATGCCCCTAAAGCTTTTCCATGTACTGTAATCCTTGATTTAATGTATACGATTTCTGATTCCGCCTCCTTATAAATGACAAGATATTTCTCATATAAATTAAATTCCTAGGAAGAGAGGAAATATGGTCATCTTACCTCAATCTTTTTATTTAGATCCTTACATTCCTGAACTAAGCAATCTTTGGTTCCATAAAAAAAATACACAGCCTACAAAACAAACAAACAGAGGCGGGATTTGAATGGAGAAGACTGGACAGAGTGGCATTTTTTTTTCCTCTTACAGAACACACTTAAGTTTCCAAATTCTTTTGAAGTACATAGAATTATTGCGTAGAAATATTTTGAAAGAGATAACTATCATGAACAAATGTTTAAAATTCTAATGCAAAGGGACAGAAGGATCTGTTTTTTTTCCTACAAGCTACTCAGTTACATTTTCCACTCCACCCCCACTATCCCTGGCCACCTGAAATAATGCATATAATCACTAGTGATTTTGAAAAACAAACAAACAATTTTCTGCAATTTCCTAATTTGGGACCATCCACATTCCAGTAATATAAGCTTTATATTACATCTAGAACATTTTCTTTGTGGTAGAACTTGTGAACATTTATGAGTCAAATTACATTGATAACAACATGCAGGAAATCCTCATTTAATGACCATCACCATTTGCAACCATAATGGTCAGGCTCCATTACAGTCATAAGTCAAGGAATACCTGTGTTGTGCTCCTCTCAGACTAAAAATGTCCTGATTTAGAGATAGTCATAAAACCAGGGAATCCCATCAGAGAAAATAAAGTACGCTTATGTGTATCTACAAGAAGACTGGGATAACACAAATTCTCCAGAAAGTACAGTATTTTAGTGTAACAATCAAGAATACTAAACTAGGACTAGACTACTACTAGTAACTTTCATCTAGTTACTTCCTCTAAATATTGTTGGGAGAAAATGGGTACAGTTTTACTATATGCATTTAGCTGAGTTATTTGGACAAAGGACAGGTAAATAATGCTTGAGTTACAGTGATTCATTTAGTGACCATTTAACATTACAATGGCACTGAAAAAGGTGATTTATGGCTGTTTTTCATAAATCTGGACACTTGGCTCATATTTATGATGGTTGCAATGTCCCGGGGTTATGTGATTATCTTTTTTGCCACTTTCTGACAAGCAAAGTCAATGGGGGAAGCCAGATTCACTTAACAACCATGTTACTAACTTAACAACCACAGTGATTCATGTAACAGCTGTGGCAAGAAAGGGCACAATGGTTGTAAAAATTGAGGACTACCTGTGCCAGAATTTTCGGCTCATTCAACCTACCTTGTTAATAATCCTGCTAGTAAAAAGAGACGGAGTCTTCTCACGGTGAACATGAAAGTTTAAAGCCATGAGGGCATCTGGCCCTACCGAAAAATAGTTATTCATTGTGAATACCTGCAAAGAGAGAGAACACCAACCATCAATAAATAATCAATGCAAAACTGGGGAAGAATAAATTTACAAAAAACCTGGAAGAGTCAGTTTTGCAAAACAGACATGTATACACACACGTCAAGGAACAGTATTTTTTTTTTTTTAAAAAAAAGACCTGGGGCTTAAGTAATTTATTTTATTTATTTTATTTATTTATTTAATTTATATGCCGCCCTTCTCCCGACGGGACTCAGGGCGGCGCACAACATATTTAAAACAAAACATAAATACATTCCCCCCCC
>NW_015386868.1:494643-498689 GCF_001527695.2 Protobothrops mucrosquamatus | reverse complement strand
GGGAGGTGACAAGAGCATGAGTGACTGTGCGTAAGGCGTCCCGGTCCAGAAAGGGCCGCAACTGGTAAATCAGGCGAACCTGATAAAACGCCCCCCTGGTCACGGCCGACAGATGGTCATCCAAAGTCAGCCGTGAATCCAGGAGGACTCCCAAGTTGCGCGCCCTCTCTGAGGGGGCCAAAGATTCGCCCCCTATAGTAATGCCATGAGGCTGGTGAAGGAAGTGCAATGGGGTCACACAACACTCTTTTTCAAGAAAGTGTGTAGATCTGAACATTCTGTTCTGCCTCCTGCTCAGCACTGCTACAGCTTACCAATGTTAAACGGGAAAAAAAAATCTTATATCTCTTTGCCGATAAGGCACAGCAAGAAGACTGACCAAATTTTAGAACCATTCTCTGGCAGGAAGTAGGATGGTTGAGAATTACAACCCCTCTGATAAAGGGGGAGGGCGCATCTCTGAACCAGCAACATTCTTCTCTTCTCCTAAAATATCACAAGTTCAGACTAACATGGATATTTCCCATTCCCAAACTGTCAATAATAAGCCTTCAAACGAAAAAAAAAAGGTTAATATATGATCTGGCAGAATCTTAGAAATAGCAAATAATCCACCTCTTTCGTACCTCACACTAGATTTTATCCAGCTCTCCTGAATATTCATATTTGCTTAAGAATCTTGCTGGATCCAAGAATTCCAGAATCTAGCAGCTCCAAGCGGATCACTAGACGTTACCCACCTACCCACAGAAGATCAGGTTCTTATATTACAGCATTTTAATCACTATACAAAACTTAAACATTTCCAAGCCTTACCTTCAATTTTCTTAGGTTGTAGTATCCTTTGTTTATTACCTGAACTTTCCATCTAGGAGAGAATGCACAGATTGGCATCTTACACGGCAAAACAAACAGGGAAAAAAAGAGAGCTAACAATGGCATCCTGAATCAATCACAGTGATGATTTTAGGGACAATGACAATTGCTGAACGAATTTTTCAATACTTTTTTAGGTTCATTTTGTGACTACATGGGAGTGGCAGGCCCTCATGGTTGCCACTCGAGGGGACTGGCCTATTCACCAAATGCTTATCTTGGTGGGCATATCTTGCCATATAATCCTTTTTATCAGAAGGCAAAACTGCAAAGATTGTTCCTTGCTACTCTTCTAGCTTCTCAAGATGTTTGCTTCAATTCTAGAATGGCATTGTCTTTTTATGGGCATGTGGATACTTTTCTGTATTTTAATTTTTTAATACCTATCTCAGTGGTGGTGAACCTATGGCACGGGTGCCAGAGGTGGCAGTCGGAGCCTTCTCTGTGGGGGCACACGTGCCATTGCCCCAGCCTCGCCTCCCCTGCGGTCCCCTCCTCTCCAGTAGCCCCCCCTGAAGGAGAATCAGCCCTGGCAGCCAGGCAGCGTAGACAAGATTCTGCCTTCACACCCCATCGTGCAGTTGGTGCTGCAGGGCGCGGGCAGAGGGCGTGACCGCCATAGCACTTGTGGGCTGCCTGGGCGATTTGCAGTCGGCCCTGGAGGCGGTGAGTGGCCCTGCAGGCAGGTGGGACGGGAGATGGGGGGCAGGGCAGGGGCGGGGGCGGGGGCAGTTTCTGGGCACTCGGTCTCTAAAAGGTTCGCCATCACTGACCATCTGAAGCGCAGAAGAATTCTTGTAGGCAAAGATGGTGCTGAAGATTGTCATATGGTTTTACACCATCTTGGCTTCCAACGTATTTAAATGTAGAATCTAAAATATTAATTAAAGGCAGGTGGGACAGGAAGACCAGCAGGTGTGAATGGAGATGACCATGGACATCTTAGTAACCTAGGTGCCACGCACCGCCTACCTATACTATCCCTTAATTTTTGTTCATTAAGAATGGTTTAGCTAACCTAATGTTGCTTTTTGTCTCCGAGATCCTTGACAATAATTCCATCTTGACTGTCAGGGGTTATAAACACAGACTTGGAGGAAACATTATTAAGCAAGAAATGGAAATCTTTGATAGATCCCAGGCCAAGCTGCCCTACCCTCCAACTGGCTGAATCCCAATTGCCCTGCTTGATAAAAATCCTACAGGGGGATTTTTAAAATGTTGTTTATGCTTATATATAACATGGTATATATGGCTTAAACCAATATTAGAAATAAAACAGACTAATCAATACAAGAAAGGCTCTAATGCCAGGGCAATCATAATGTAATCCTGTATTTAATGAGAAAGAAAGTTCTTCCAACTTCATCAAGATTCTGTGAAAAGAACCACAACGAAAGCCCGTTCTAAACTTCAAGAGATTGGATTCCAGATCCAATTCAAGGGTTGTTGTTGTTTTTTTTCGTGGAAGGCAGAAGCTGGAATTTGAGAGAGGTTTTGCTTTCAAGCACTCACCTGTCCAATTGGATTTCATCTGCATCCATGATGTTGTGTAGAATCTGCTCCACTGGAACATCCCCGGCATAGCCAGCACCCCAGCCAAGGGTATTTGATAGGTCATTACCTGTGCCCAGGGGTAAAATTGCAACCCGAGGGACAGACCTTTCTTGTCCCTGTAATATAGAAGCATTAATTTGGGGTTAAGAGTTGAGATTGTATATGCCTGGCTGCCTAACATCTTTGATCCTCGAAATGTCAGACACAGCTTAAATGCCACTAATTGCAATTCTGCTTCAAGGATTCTTCCTTAACTGCACAGCTGGGCTTCTGAGAAAAACAACCGGAAAACTATATAATAATATTTGCAAAGCCTGGTGAGGCTTCAGTCTAAGGAGGAACTGAAAAAAAAAATTCATATCAATATATGATTTATTTATTTATTTGACTTTTATCCCACCTTTGTACTTTGTAAGTAACTCAAGGTGGCAAACATACCTAATACTCCTTTCTCCTCCTATTTTTCCCGTAACAGCTTCAGGTTGGGCTGAAAAAGAGTGACAGGCTCAAAGTCACTTAAGCTTTTTGTGCCTAAGGCAGGGCTAGGATTCACCGTTTCCTGATTTTTAGGCCAGCATCTTAGCCATTAAACCAAACTGGCTCTTAGAAGTAGCCCTTTTGCGTTCATATTTGCATTAGGGACAAAGAATTTTCATGGCTGAACATATCACTTGGGGAGGGGGGGAACCCATGCTGTAGTCTCCATTCTGGAGGAGTGATGGATCAGCCATTAAAGATACTGAGCTTGTTGGCTGGAAAGCTAATAGCCCGGGTTCAAGACCCGAGAGCCACACAACAGGGTGAGCTCCTAGCTCCTGCCCACCTAGCAGTTCAAAAGCATGCAAATGCGAGTAGATTAATAGGTACCACGTCGGTGGGAAGGTAGCAGCATGCCGTGTGCCTTTGGTGTATAGTCATTCTGGATTTATGACCACGGAAAATGTCTTCAGACAACGTTGGCTCTCTCAGTCAAGAAACGGAGATGAGCACTGCACTCTAGAGTCGGAGATGACTGGACAGGGAAACCTTTACCTTTATACTCCAAATCTCCTGGATCACCAAACTAACAAGTTTTGTAAGAAGCTGTGGTCTTCCTGTCTCTTGCGTAACAGGAGAACAATTCAAAAAAAGGGTTGCCGAAAGAATTAAGGATATAGAAGCACAAAATGATATAGTGAGGTGGGTAACTTGAAATGGCTGAGTAAATACAAGCGTACTTTTCAAGTAGACAGCTATTTGAAGTTACAACCGCCAAAACACCTTAGGGAGGTATTTACGCGAGCGAGATTCGAACAGCTTGACACAACGGTCAGATATGGGAGATTCCATTCTACACCTTACAATGAGCGTCTCTGCATTTGCGGAGCGGCAGAGGTAGAAGACCTGGCTCACATACTATTTGATTGTTGCCTGTACAAGAGGGTGAGAGACAGGTACCTCGGTCTATATATCAAACAAATGACTCATTGGGATCCCCATATCAAAACAACTTACCTTATGTGCGGCCAGAACTTGAAAATAACATTTAACGCAGCACAGTATTTAAACAAAATGGTTCGGTTGAGATCTGCATATGTGGGACTGATTGGGGTAGATTGCAAGGGTGACTCCAA
>NW_015386868.1:485874-493719 GCF_001527695.2 Protobothrops mucrosquamatus | reverse complement strand
GGATAACAAAGAAAAGGGGTTGCTAAAATATTCTGAAACACCATACCTTTATTTTCATGCTATCAATTGCATCCAAGACCCAACCCACCGTGCCATCTCCACCACAAACGAGGACTCTGGCAGAATTGCTAGGTAGCCAGGTGCAAAGCTGGAGTGCTTTTGCTGGAGCTGTTTTGGTTAGGTCAAATACCTAAAAATACATTTTTAAAAGTATTTATTCATGTGACATTATAGAAAGCATTTTTTTTCACAGATTAAATAATGTTTCTACAAATACAGGTTCTGATCTATATAATCTAGTTCAGTCTAGTCTAACTAACCTATTCAATTTAAACAGTGCCCATCTCACCACCTAAGCGACTCTGGACACAAGCCATAAAAAACAGACAGAATTAGAGGCAGAATTAAAAAGAAGGAAGAATAAAATAAGAATAGGGTTAAAAGAGAAATTAAAAAGTGGAGGGTGGGCTTTCAAGCCACCAACCACCTCCAGGGTTGTGTGCCACTCTTTGATCCCCACAACACTTGGCAGAAGGCAAGAGTGGGAGCCAGCCTCGCCTCTGGGGACAAGATATTCCATTAGGTTAAATGAGGTCTATTCATCTAAGCCAGGGCTAGGCAACCTTGGCTCTTTTATGACTCGTGGACTTCAACTCCCAGAATTCCTGAGCCAGCCATGCTGAGGGAAAAGGGAGAGGTTTCTAAGCTGAGTCATGCTGGCTCAGGAATTCTGGGAGTTGAAGTCCACGAGTCATAAAAGAGCCAAGGTTGCCTACCCCTGATCTAAGCCATGGCCTATGACCTTAAAAATGACAGAGGAAAATTATTATTTTTGTTCTATGGATTATTGGAACTTATTCACTGCAGAAGTAACTCTGAGAATCTGAAATCGTTTAAGCATGTTTTCAGGATCTGTGGAACAAGAAACTGAAGGAATAGCAAATTTTTATCATAGCACTGCATGACAGCTCCCAGTTGAATTCAGATAATTAACAGAGGAAGAAACTTTCCAATGGTAAATTGAAGATCTAAGCAAAGGCTTAAAATATATAGCAAAGCATGGAAGAGACAAGTAAAGCACACTTGTTTCTTTTCTTTTTAAAACAGTCAAGAAAGTATTCAAGACAAAAATGGCATAATGGCAAAAGTTGTGATTTAAAAATAAAAATTTAAGGAGTAAGGGTCCTTCTACAATTACTACAGAGTGTACTGCAAGTGCACTCTAATTATTCTGCAGCATTCATTAAAGTTTCACCATCAATGGCACGTTATCCAAGTGGTGAGTATTGAAAGAAAGTGCTATACCAGGCAACCTTGGCTCTTTTATGACTTGTGGACTTCAAAGCTGGCTGATGAATTCTGGGAGTTGAAATCCACAAGTCATAAAAGAGCCAAAGTTGCCTACCTCTGTGCTATACAATCCTTTTGTAAGGAAGAGATTTGCCGTCTTGTGCCATTTTTAAATCTTGTGAGCAACAGGGCTGGTCACAATGTAGTCTTCAAAACAATTGGGAAAATATTTTTCAAATGATATGGCATATTTGCAGAGTGTCATTGTACCGTATATATAAAATGATACCTAATGGTCACTATATTTATTTAGAACATTTATATATCTGCGGAATTCATCCTCAGTGACTCCAGGCAGCTTACAAGAAATAAAACTGCAAATACAAAACCCAACATAACAATTAAACAAACCACTTGATTGTCTCTGTATCACCCTGGGGTCCCTAGGCCTGCTGGCAAAAACTGTATCTTCAGGAAATTTTGAAAGAGTTCATTTAGTGACCATTCAAAGTTACAACGGCACCAAAAAGTGATTTATGACTTTTTTTACACACACAACTCTTGCAGCATCCCCACGATCACATGATCTAAATTCAGAGGCTTAACAACTGGCTCATATTTATGACGGTTGCAGTGTCCGGGGGTCATGCAATCACCTTTTACCACCTTCTGACAAGCAAATTCAATGGGGAAGCTGGATTCACTTAACAACTTGTTACTAGCCTAACAACTGCAGCGCTTCACTTAACAACTATAACAAGAAAGGTCGTAAAATGGAGCAAAATTCAATTAACAACTATCTTGCTTAGCAACGGAAATTTTGGGATCAACTGTGGTCGTGGGTCGAGGGCTTCCTGTATACTAGGAATGTGCAGGGAATGGGATTAATCCAAGCAAAAATGATATGGGGAGTTGGGGGGGGGGAGGAGGAGTATGGAGAATGGGAAAATGCTAAGCAGTTTTCTTGGCAATGACATGTGTCAACATCTGTAGCAGCAATGGCCGTCAAGGAGAAACAAGGAAGAAGGAATGGGAACATACAGAAAAGATCAGGAGGCAGTTCGGCCAAAGAAAGCAAGATCATCATAGAGGGAGGAAGGAACAGAAGGGCTGGTNGGGGGGGGAGGAGGAGTATGGAGAATGGGAAAATGCTAAGCAGTTTTCTTGGCAATGACATGTGTCAACATCTGTAGCAGCAATGGCCGTCAAGGAGAAACAAGGAAGAAGGAATGGGAACATACAGAAAAGATCAGGAGGCAGTTCGGCCAAAGAAAGCAAGATCATCATAGAGGGAGGAAGGAACAGAAGGGCTGGTAAGATAAGGGTAGAATAGGGGTCTTCAAACTTGGCCCTTTTATGACTTGTGGACTTCAACTCCCAGAATTCCTCAACCAGCGTGCCTGGCTGAGGAATTCTGGGAGTTGAAGTCCACAAGTTATAAAAGAGCCAAGTTTGAAGACCCCTGGGGTAGACAGACCAGTGGGATCAGGATTGGGCAGCAGAGAGCTAAAGGAGGGAGAACGAAAGAAAGGAAGGTGGGTGGGCAGATGGCTGGCTGGGCACATTATAGGCTGGCTGGGGAGTTCTGGGAGTTGAAGTCCACATATCTTAAAGTTGATCAAGGTTGAGAAAACCTGCTGTACAGTATCATGCTCATTTCTACACTGCAATGTTATGCATGTTTCTTCAGTTGAATCCATCTTGGCCACAATGATAAAATTCCTTAGGGAGTTTTCAAGTTTCTAACCCTATTTTTTTAAAAAACAAAACAAAACAACTTAATGATGTCTTAAGTTATGTTTGACTTCTTACTTAAGCAACAAATCTAGCTCATCTTCAGTTTCATTGTATCCGTACAATTACCTGAATTGGATTTAATAAGATCTTGAATTGCCCTATCAGGGTTTCCCCCATATTGTTTCCACTCCGAGTATTAACCAGAATTATTACTGGGGTCCAATTTTTTCCATAAGACTCAGATAGCTGCAAAAAAGAAAAAAGAAAAAGAAAAAAAAGGCAGAAGCAAGATATTTAGATGTATATGTGTATCGTCACAAAACAAAACAGCATCACTCTCTTATTTTTCCTTCATGTGGAGAAATTAGCTCTTAAATTGTAAAAGAGAAAGTATCCCTTGCAAATTACTTAAAAATAAATTGCTTTACAATTTGTAGGAAATACCAATTTTCCTGTTCAATGTAAGACTAAAGCATGATTCACATATATGATTTATTCTGAAATATTTTCATATGATTGCCATTTTGAAACAGTCATCAGAATCTATAGCTTGTTAGAACTCAAATATATAATAAATCCTTTCTATGCATTCAATGGTTATATTTGTCCTGGTAGTGCTTAATATACAGGTAAAGATAAGGTGCAAAATTGATCTGGATAAGTCTTTTAAACCACAAGCAAGCTAACATATGTGCCATTTGCACAGATATTGAAATATAAGCTAGAACTTGTTCAAGCAGCCAAGTGGGTACCTTAAAAGCAGGCCTTTCGTTGATAGAGCCATAGTAAAATCAACTTCTACCATTTTTTTCCAATTAACAAGTGGTAACATTTATTTTGTTCCTTGATCTTACTATAGGATGAATTTCCCATTCATTCCAGGAGCAGCTGAGTAAAGCTATAACCTGTATTTTACTGTCTTTTATTGGGGCACTACAGTAGCTGCCACATACCTGTATCAGAGGGATGTTTCAGTACACTATTAACCAACTATTAACTATTAACACTATTAACAAGTGTCCCCAAATTTCACAATGCCACGACTTTCTGCAATGACCGGTGAACCCTCTCTCATAAATAAGACTCATGACTTCCTGGATGTTTTGATTGGGCAAGAAATTGATACACCACTTTATAAAAGATGTATAATTTTCACAATGTTTTCTTAAGCTATTAGAATTATGAACAGAAGTACTGAACTTCATTAATATGTACACTCCTATAGGCATGACTAAGACTTAAGAATGTACTTTTATGTGCTATGCCCAAGGTTACCAGTTTGTAGGAAACCATCCACCAATCATTGATTTCCTTGACAGAGGAGTTAGCTCTCTCTCAAAAATTGCTTTGGGAAGGAATCCTTCCCAAATAAGGAATTCAACACTTAAATTAAGTGTTGAAGGCTGTAATTCCATGCCCACTTATTTGGGAATAAACCTCACTGAACTCAGTGGTTTCCAACTATATGTGCAAGTGAATGTGCTAGAACAGAACTTTTCAACCAGTGGTATGGGTACCACCTGTGGTACATTGGCACCTGGCAGGTGGTACGCGACCATCCTAGAAAAGTGGTAGCGGGGAAGGGGAATGAGCTGAACCGGTAGCAGCACCGCACAAGCCTGAGCGAGAGATGGCTGGAGCTGCAGGGCTGTCAGGGCTCAGCGGAAGCGCCAGGATCAGCGCCAGGCTCCAGCTGAGCCCAGAAGAAGCACCGATCAGCTGGAATGTTGCAGCCTCTCCAGGGTCTTGTGATTTACATTCAGATGCTTGGCAACTGATTCATATTTATGACAGTCACAGTGTCCCAGGGTCATGTGAAGCGACCAAAACCTGCTGCAACCACCTAGCAGACGGGGGGAAGAAAAACCAAACACTCCCCCACCCCACCCCCGCTACCAATCCTCAACAGAAATGCTCACAACAATGAAAACCTCGGACAGGGGTAAGAGTGTTGTTGGGCAGGCAGGCAGGTGTCTTGCTCGGCTGTGGCTTGGGGGGCACTTTTTTCAGTGCCATTGTAACTTCGAACAGTCACTAAGCGAACTGTTGTTAAGTCGAGGACTACCTGTACTTTATCATGTTTTTCTTTTCTTTTTTTTGGTCATCAAGTTTTTGACACCTTGCTAGGCAACTGGTGGTACTCGGATATTGCCATATCCTAAAAGTGGTACAATGGGTGAAAAGGTTGAAAAGCCCTGTGCTAGAAGTCATGATGATTTGATGGTGGAATTGCCAATCAAACATAACAATGCAGAGGAGCTCTCTTCCCTGTTTATATTCCAAAGAAAGGAGGGGACTGTGAAAAGTTAAGACTGAAGATATAGAGATGGAAGGAGAGGTTTGAGGGAGCCTCTGGATTCTAGCCTAGGAGATCCTCCACCTGTCAGGCAGAGTAAAGAAAAATACAGGTAGTCCTCGACTTACAATAGTTCATTTAGTGACTGTTCAAAATTACAACAGCACTGAAAAAAATGACTTATGACCATTTTTCACACTGATGACCGTTCCAGCATCCCCTTGGTCACGTGATTTACATTCCAATGTTTGACAACTGGTTCATATTTATGACGGTTGCAGTGTCCCAGGGTCACGTGATCACCTTTTGCGACCTTCTGACAAGCAAAGCCAATGGGAAAGCCAGATTCACTTAACAACAGTATTACTCATTTAACAACTGCAGTGATTCACTTAACAACCATGGCAAGAAAGGTTGTAAAATGGGGCAAAACTCACTTAGCAAATTTCTCACTTGGCAACATAAATTTTGGGCTCAATTGTGGTTGTAAGTTGAGGACTATCTGTACAGTATTTCCTTCTAGGGAAGCTAAGTATTGATACACTATGGATCCACTATATTATTAAGAAAAGCAGTTTATAACTCATTTAATAAAAGTTATTTAATAAAAGTTAATTTGTTTCTTCCTTTCAATGTTAATAAAGTGACTGTGCTGACCTATATCTTCCTCACATTTTTTCCTAGTCACATTACCTCAGCGGAATAAAAAGTAGAAAAAAAAAGAAAAAAATTATAAATCAGAAAAGAGCTTGGAGGTAATATCAAGATAAATCAATTATTTTTGAGATCTCCCAAATTTAATGGGATTTTGTTTTAGTCTGGAAAAACAAACAGATGGGAAGAAAAGGATACCGTATTTTTCTGTGTATAAGACGCTATTTTTTCCTGCAAACACCCTGTTCAAAAATCAGGTGTGTCTTATACACGGAAAAATAATGGTAACCTCCGCAGCCCAGGGCATGCCTGTGTGGGTTCTTTACATGCCGCTGCCATGCCGCCTGGTGCAGGTGTCAAGCCCCTGTGGGCTTCCCACTAACAGGAGCGGGGAGGAGGCAAGATCGTCGGATGGTGGCGTCCAGAGGCAGCGGATGGGACCAGCAGCATGGATGGCAGCG
Source organism: Protobothrops mucrosquamatus (assembly GCF_001527695.2). NCBI lineage: Eukaryota > Metazoa > Chordata > Lepidosauria > Squamata > Viperidae > Protobothrops > Protobothrops mucrosquamatus. Next base: position 487,281 of record NW_015386868.1, on the reverse strand, counting down.
ACAGCCCTTTCTCTCCCTTGTACTTGTATGCTGGCCGGGGACCCTGTGGAAAGCAGCTGCAAGGCCGTCCTGCTTGATAATAGTGGCCGGCCGAACCTCTGGATTTTCCGGCTCAGCTGTTCGGCACTCCGCCAAACAGCTGATTGGTGCGGAGAAACGGCGGGGAGTTTAAAACCTGCCTTCACTTCCCTTGCCTTGCTGTCATGCCGGTGCTCACGCCAGTTTACCAGCATCGGAAGGCTGCTGCTGTGAACTGACTATGCATGCACGTGCGGGATGCTGGTTAGATGGGTGGGTGGTGGGTGGGGCCGACTGGGAGGCATCTAGCTAGAGCGCTGGGAGGTGGTTGCTCCCAACGCTGACTTGTTTGCTGTAAGCTTGGAACCCGTATGCCAGAGTGTCTTATACAAGGGTGCGTCTTATACACGGAAAAATACGGTACCCACAACAGAGTGGTACAAATTAGAAGCGAATGTCCTCCTTAATAAAACAGTCCCACCAATACAACACACATAGTTGAAGAGTCACCTAATTTACCTGCTCTATAAGTACATAAATTATATATTAACCTAATCTTCAAATGTAATATTAAAAAAGCACAGTTAAGACATACATGTTCAACAGAGCAACCCAGTCTATAAAACAAACTATTTTATAGTATGGATAATAAAAGCAGCTTTCACTATCATAAAGATAATGCTTTGAGAACTTTTCTGGAGAAGTTATTTCATACCAAGTTGCCAACAAGCCCCTTATGTAAGTTATAGATTGTACTGATGCAAGGGGGGGACACCTGCCTTCTTTCTTCCAATTTCTCTTCTTTTATTATTTTTCTCAGTAAATTATAGAATTAATCCAATACATGTATCCTATTTCTCCTCTTTGTTTTGGTCTGACCCAGCTCACTGCGTACAAGACCAAACCCGCACAGCCCACTCAGTCAATGTTTCTGATCTCCTGGAAACAGGCATCCCCAACTGGGTCTTGAGAACAAACACAGTAACACTTACCTTGTAGTCATTCATGTGTTTACTTTTACGCATCTGAGAGATTTTGAGCAAGTAAGTTGGGGGGATAATGAGGTTGTGAAACTCTCCCAATTCACACTTCCCATTCTTCAAAGAATTCTGCATACAATCATCATGTACAGTTTGCTGGCACCAAATACACCTGAAAGAAGAACAGTCACAACAATAGTCACAACAAAGAAAGACTGGTTCCATTCCCACATATTTGTTGTTGTTAGTTGCGAAGTCATGTCCGACCCATCATGACCCCATAGACAACGTTCCTCCAGGCCTTCCTGTCCTCTACCATCTTCTGGAGTCCATTTAAACTCACACTTACTGCTTCAGTGACTCCATCCAGCCACCTCATTCTCTGTTGTCCCCTTCTTCTATTGCCCTC
>NW_015386868.1:483920-485372 GCF_001527695.2 Protobothrops mucrosquamatus | reverse complement strand
TTTAAAAATCCTCCCTAGGCCAGGCCCGCTTGTTGGAAAAGCCATGTCTTGAGGGCGCGGCGGAAAGTAAGGAGATCCGGAATAATCCGGATCTCGGGGGGTAGTTCGTTCCAGAGGGCAGGGGCACCCACAGAGAAGGCCCTCCCCCTGGGGGTCGCCAGCCGACATTGCTTGGCCGACGGCACCCTGAGGAGACCCAATATCATTTTTGAGAGACTTAACAAAAAATGGTACGATCACTCAACCACTGAAATAAAGCACATTAACTCTACTCTTTCCTTAGTAGTTTCAGAAGGATGTTGCTGAAAATAAATCTCTTCCATCTATTCTCATTTTCCACAAGCTTTGCATTATTGCCAACGTTGTTTCAGTGTTCTTCTGTGAGTGGCAAATGTAAAGTTTTGTGAAAATATTTAGGAGACTAGGAAAAGATCATTGAATCAATAAAAGGAATTTTTAGATATATCATTTTATGTAACCAAATAAAGTACTCTCTGAGTTTAACACAGCCAAGCCCAAGCATTAGTACCATATAGCAGAAAAGAAACAAAAAGAAAGGACTTTGCCAACAGCTTGTTTTGCCCAGCAAAAGGAAAAGGAAGTAAAAAGAAACTTGGCTTAAAACAAAACAAAAAAGGTGAGTTGGTACCATTATTACAGACCCAATTTAGAAAAAAAGCATTAAAACTCCAAGAGAAATAATTCCTATAAGCAACCTCAATGCCCTCCTCTTGCTTGCCCTTGGATCTAGTGGAACAGAGGGCTGTTACTCGTCACAGATTGGCTATCTATCAGCACCACTGCTGGTCATTAGCCGATCCTCCCTGTGTCTATGCAGGCAGGCAGCTCTCCCTCTGGTTGACCACCTCCCCCAATGCCTGAGGGGCCTGGGACAGCATCGTCCTCAGCCCCTGGTGTGCCTTTCCTGCTGGACGGTCCCAACTCCAACTCTTCCTCCTCCCCCTCCTCCTTCTCCTCCGAACCAGCTTCTGAGGGGGCCATGAAATTAACTTCCTGATCCAAATCTAATACCCTAACCAATATACTAGATTACATGGGGAAATATACTATATAGATTGTCCTTGACTTACCATTCAAAGTTATGACCGACCCAGAAAAGGGTCCCAGATCTGAGGTTCCAATGGCTGCCCCCGGTCACATGACCATACTTCAGGCACTCAACAACACAGCCACAATTATGGCCATTTGCAGTGACTTGTGGTCATGTGGCTGTGTTTTATGATGGTTTTGCCGAAATCTCTGCTATGTTGCATGATAACTTTTAATGATAACTTTTAAATTGTAGTTCCTGTTAATTTGTAATGGAATTATTTAAAATCTCATTTACAAATCACTTTCAATAGGCAAATATCTGGTGGCAGAAAAATGACATATAAATACTGACAAGGATTAACAAAGTCAGTAGGACTGGGCAATCCTTCAGATTTGATT
>NW_015386868.1:474475-483664 GCF_001527695.2 Protobothrops mucrosquamatus | reverse complement strand
GAAATCTCTGCTATGTTGCATGATAACTTTTAATGATAACTTTTAAATTGTAGTTCCTGTTAATTTGTAATGGAATTATTTAAAATCTCATTTACAAATCACTTTCAATAGGCAAATATCTGGTGGCAGAAAAATGACATATAAATACTGACAAGGATTAACAAAGTCAGTAGGACTGGGCAATCCTTCAGATTTGATTTGGAAGAGGCGGCTTAGAATGCACAGGACCAGGAATGTTGCATCTCTCTGTTTTTCATTAAAGCAGCCACATCTGATTTCAAGAACAGCTAGCAGTAGCCTATTTAATGAGTCTCAGACAGGAATAGCATTCCTATTCCTGCAAGCTCCAAAATATCTCTTCTGAAATAAACTGGAGACATTTTATGGCCCAAGGAAAGTAAAACAGTCTAATAAAAGTCAAAAGAATGATAGATAATATTGAACATATAAACAGGCAGTATTAAAAATATAGCAATTAACTGTGCAATTGGTTTTGTTTTTAAATTCTTTTTACAGGTTCTCAATCCCTATAGAGCAGGGGTGTCAAACTGCCGGCCCGCAGGCCAGTTGCATCATATGTAGGCCGCGCCCACCCTAGCTCCAGCAATCCAAAAAAGTCACGATACATCGTGACACGTCACGTGACATGGTTTGACACCTGTGCTATAGAGTACCGAATGATATTAACCAGGCTTATACGTATGAAATCATTCAACAATTGCAGATATTTTGCAACTAAACTGAAAATCTCAGAATTTATTTTTATAAGGAGAAGTTTCTATATCTCCCCCCCTCCCCCGCAGAAATATGGTTCCTCCATGCAGGGTTGAATAATGAGCTAAAGTGCTAAACCACATCCGTTTGGTGTTATTTTGAAAAAAAAATGGATGCATTTTTGTCTTTTAAAAAGATTAATACAGGATAATCAACCATCAAAGGAGGACAAAAGGGCTTACCGGTAAGTTAAGAGTTGGCAGAAAATAGTTTTCATCAGCCAACACAATACAGATGCCCAAATTCCGTACAAAAATAACATAAATGAATTATTAAGGGGATAAAATAAATTTATTAAAATATAGATCAGTTCTGCTGTGGATTCACAGAGAGAAGAACTGGTATATTGTTGAAAAAGAATATTTTTCATGTTCTATTATGGCACTGTATGTAATTTTAGTTTTTTAAAAGCTTCATTGTCAGACTATGGAAAAACAGTCCTCAGTTATACCAAGTAAGAAAAAAACACAGTACAGACATCAACAATTATATTCTCCAGTCCTTTCAAGTGAAGAAGAGTTACAGAAGCCTCCTATCAACCTATTGTTCTTCAGGGATATTGTGACTACAACATCCAGAATTCCTAGCAAGCACTGATGATATGGAATGATATGGATGACACTGGAAGTTTTTAAGAAGAAACTGGACAGCCATTTGCCTGAAATGGTATAGGGTTTCCTGCCTGAGCAGGGGGTTGGACTAGATGACCTCCAAGGTCCCTTCCAATTTTTTTATTACTACTACTACTACTACTACTACTACTACTATTATTATTATTATTATTATTATTATTATTATTATTATTATTATTATTATTATTATTATTATTATTATTATTATTATTATTATTATATCTGTTAATTCTGGCCTTGGTTCTTAATGAAATACAACAAAAATTTATAAATAAAGCACAATGCAGTTGCAATACATGCGAAGGGTCCCAAGTTTAGGAAGACTGAGCTATAGTGTAAAACAAGTAGTGAGTGAAAAGGTATATAAAATTAGATGCCTGTGAAGATCATTCTAGCTGTTTTACATACAAAGTGGTAGTCACAGAGTAGCATGCTAAATTTTAAGATTAATATATTCAAAGAACAAACAGGTTTCCTGTTTCCTTTTTTGGAATGCAAAGAGCTTTCTTACTGATTGTACTTAACCTACTACATTCTTTTCATTTGTTTTTCAAATGTGAATATCTACAAAATATGGTAAGAAAATAAAAGGAAATTTTTATCCAGCAAGACTTGAGATGCTATTTATAAAAACCAAACCAAATGGCTTTTGCCCTCAGAATCATCTCCAGGAAATGTTAAGAGTGGGACTCAACAACTTGTGGCTCTTTTTCTACCAGGATTTTTGCAAATTAGAACTGCATTGTAGTTAGCCTAAAGCTTGTTTCCAGCGAAAACCTTGTTGAACCTAGAACAGAGGTCAAACTGCCGCCCTGTGGGCTGTATGCGTCATGCTGAAACTGCGTCCAACCCATTGCCGGCAATGGAAAAAAGTCACAATACGTCACGACACGTCACGAGTTTGACACCCCTGACCTAGAGCACTATCAGAGTTAGCTTTGGCAAAACCCTATCCTATTCTTGAGCCTTCGGAATTGCAAACTGAGAAACATTCATAATTCAATTCTATCAAAAAAATATGGAAAAATCTTTCCAACCAAAAGATGCCATCCATAATTAAAAGGCAAGACTTTAAACAAATTATAATCAGTGGCTTGTATAAAACACAACGTCATGATCAAGCCCCAGAAATTTAAAGAGGATAAATAAGGAACACATACATCACTGTGTTATTTCCTCTACCACTGCCCTGGTACTTAAATCTGCAGCATTACCTGTAATCACAGAGCTTGGGTTGTGTACCACATTGTAGTTTGCACACCACACAGTAGCTACACAGTGGAACATTGCCTCGGATCCAATGGTGCACCATAGAAGCCGGTCTCCCATCTTGGCATCTTGTCACAATTTCCTTGCATAGGAAAAGACCATCAGCTTTCTTCAGGCATTCTTCATCAACACACAGCCCACAGCAGTTGCAGAAAGCTCCCTGGAGAATATGCTGGGTGCAGACACAGCAATAGGTAGGCTGGCTAAAGAAGTCTATATCTTGCCAATCGTGCTTGCTTTTATGCAAGATATCCTGCAGAAGTCCTTGCCTCCGAGATCGCCGAAAACTGCACCACAAGGTGATCATGACTGGTACCATCACTGAGCACAGAGTCCAGAAGGCCAAATTCCATTCTGGAAGCCATCCTGAAGATGATTTAGATCTGCTTTCAGCCTCTCCCATCTTCTATTGATTTACTGTCACTCTAGATAATTAATTCAATCATGGTAAGATAACACTAACTTGTAGGCCTAAAGAAATCATCTTTGCTATTATTACGGTACATTAATTGGCCCAGTATAAAAATTATCATGTGTTCATTTCAGTTATCTTAATTATTCTAGCACTGTATATCAATAGTTTTTCCTTAAGTCAGATGAGTCCTTTATCCTCAAAAGAATTGCTAGCCTCTTTAGATAATTTACTCCTTTATCCACACTTTATTTCATAATGTGAATTTATTCTTCACAGTGACAATGGTATTCACTTATCTGCTATAACCAATGTGCTCCCCATTTTACTAAATAAACAAAGAAATACTAGGCCAATCTCCAACTCAAGCTGCAACCACCCCAGCTAAAAAAACCCACCCCATTTTTCTCCTTGCTTCTAACAATGCTATATTGTTTCCATCCCTCTTTGTTCAACACAAAGCTAGCAGGTTTCTTATTCCTGACATTGAAGACCAATTATTGTTAAGGTGGGCTCATTCAGCAGGTCCATTATACACACGCATACTCACAACTGGGATAAAACAAAGCTTGATTTCCCTCTCATTTCCAATGTCAGTCTGTGCATCACGAGTCAGACAGTTGCAGCAGCTCCAGAGCAAGTCATCTGAAACAGAGAAAAAAAATGAAGAAAACCTCTTTTAAAACGACTGTCACTTTCATTCATTCAACCGGTGTTCCTCCCACTATCTACCCATTGCTGCTGCTTCAGCCTAAAACCAGAGCGTCTAGGAAAGGAGACTGCTAAACCAATTGGGATTTTTAACCTCTCCTTTATAACAAGCGTCCTCAGCAATTTACCCTGCTCGTCGTAGGATTGATTCTATTCTTAATAGTATACTGGAAGACAGAGCCAAGGATCCCACCCACTGCCGAAGATTATGGAAGTTGTAGTCTAGCTAGCTTATAAAAAGAGCGGGGAAGGCTGTTCCAAGGAGCTGCAACCACTCCTGGGACATCCTCTTTCCATCTCTCCCTCCTCCCCGCCCCAATCTCGCCTACCTGGTGCCGGCAGAGAAACAATAGCATTCATCCGGCAAAGGAGCAGGCGACAGCGGCGGAAACGGAAGAGGCGGGAGCCAGAGGTCGCTCAACCGGAGAGGGGGGGGAGGAGGAGGATCGAAAAGGAGGGAGGGTGCTGATGTCGGTTGCTAGGAGACGAGTCAGCCACTCACCAAAAGCTCTAGAATGATACAAGATGCTGGGGAGGAGAATTACAGGATTGGAAGAACAATGATGGGCAGGGAGAAATCCTCGCTTGCTCAGGAATAAGCTGTGGGGACTAATTGGGGCATTCATCCCTTGGCTTATTTACAAGCAGGTTTGCTTGAGGTCACTGTTTTCTATTTCTGTTGCCTTCCGGTCACATTTCCTGCCATCGTTTTCAATAATCCCCGGCTTAGGGCAAATCAAACTCTTACAGGTGAGATTCAGACATAGCTTTTTTTTTTTTTTAAAGTTTTGCTTTAATTTCTTTAACATCCAAATCTTGGATGTTAAAGAAATGAATTTGATGTTGAATCCTATAACAGCCGCAAGATTATTGGTAGTTCAATTTTGGAAGAAGGACTCTTTGCCCACTATAGAAGAATGGACGCTTAAAGTGTCAAATTTAGCAGAAATGGCTAAAATTTCCGCTTATTTGAAAGATCAATCACAAGAAAGATATATCTCGGTCTGGAGAAGATGGATAGATTATATTCAGAATAAATATGGGACTAAAAAGTTTCATTTGGGTTATGAGTAAACTCTAGAGTATTGTTATTATTAATAGTTTATTTTAATGGAATTTTTGTTAGTTTTAATTATATGATATTATTTTTAATATTAGTATTGTATTGTTTAATACTTAGGTGATGAATACGTTTAATTTTAATTTGTTTAAATTTGTGTTAAAGGGGAGTTAAAGCGCATTATGGATTTGGTTACTTTAATAGTTGGTAAATACTAGATAGATTTTGATTATTATATTTGTAACCCCAAAATTTGTATTTTGGGGTGGGTATGGGGGTTTATACTGTAATCTTCATAAAACTTTTAATAATAATAAAAAAGTTTTGCTTCCTTTTAGACTTGAGGGCACAAAATTGTGGCTGAAACGTTGCGTTGCATACATTAAGAATTTTCTTTTTACAAATGGGACACGGGTGTATTACTGAGTATGGTGCAGGCGAACTGAGGAAAGGAAGTGAGCGCATCCAATGGTCTATATGATATTGACATGTTATTTAATCTGTGTGTATCCAGTCACACCAGTGGGTATTTATCTACACCCATTCAGAAGAAGTAATAATTTTGTCCTTTGCTTTAATCCACCTTATGAAGGAGTATAGCCATAAGCTGTTCTTAAGAGAAGCAGAGACAATGGGGTGTGGTGCTTTTTGTTTTTAAGGAAGTGCCATAGATTAAGCCTATGAATGAAGTCACATACTTAATTCTAAGAATACAGGATAAGGCTTGGTTGTCAGAGAGGGTGTTTATATTCATCCATTTTATTCTTGCTTCTGTTCTATTTTCAAACTTTTTCCTTAAGGATAGCCAGAAATAGAAGGAACTACTGCTAAATGGCACCAGCATCTTTCCATCAGCAGTTCTCTGGATCCAAGCCATTAACAATATCTCTGACAGTAGCAAGTGCCTTTGTAAAATGATTTAGCAAACCTCTACAGCAGCAAAAAGGTATAACATATGTTTATGATCATGGTAAGTGACAGCGATGGAAATTGTAAAAAGACACATAGCATCTTCTGTAAGAGCTTTAAGAAGACTTTCCTGTTCCCATTCTACTAAAGTGTAGTGTACTGCCTGTCGTGGATAAGATAATTGGAATAATTGGGGCAGAACAAAAGGGAGAATTCAACACAGGACTATCACTTTCAACAGCAGACCCATATTTTTTTTTATAGAAAGTCACCATGTCTTACTCTCCCAAAGATTTATGCCAGACTGTATTTGCAGAAGTTAGTTTGAAACGGTATATGACAGTGGTGGCGAACCTATGGCACGCGTGCCAGAGGTGGCACTCAGAGCCCTCTCTGTGGGCACGCGCGCAGTTGCCCCAGCAGAATTCGCCAGAGTAGCGAGCACATGGTATTTGGAAGCGACGGCAGGAAGTGAGCGAGCAAGGGGTGTTGGCCCCCAGGGATGCCCCGGAGATGGCGAGGGACTGGCCCCCACTGCCCTGGCCCCGGCCACGCTCACCCAGTCTGCCGTGACCACTGCAGCCACACCCACCCAGTGGGCCACGCCCCCACGCCCCCCCTAAGGGCACCACAATACTGATGCAGCCCTGGCACTTTGCGATAAATAAGTGGGTTTTGGGTTGCAGTTTGGGCACTCGGTCTCTAAAAGGTTCGCCATCACTGGTATATGAGAACAAACCTAATCTCTTATTTATGAATGCTCTACTTTTTAAAAGGATTGCTTATCTAATAGTGCATCTGACCAATGAAATGGATAAACTTGTTTCAAAATGGTTATCTTCCAATCATGCTTCATTTTTCATGGTGCTTTAGATGATGGCTCCACTAAACTTTCTGTGTAACATTTAATCCCCAAGCCAATTTTATCTTTGTTTTCATCCCAAATGCTAAGATGTACAGTCTCTTTCTGACCAGGGATTTAAATTTAAAAAGCTAGCATGACACAGCAACTAAAGTGCTGCTGGCTAAAATAGGAAAAAGTTGGTGTTGGATCTTTTTAATCTGTGAAGTCTGATTGTTAAGCAGATCCTCCATTGTGAACCCATTGCAATTCTATTCTACTGAAGGCCTTGATGTCATAAAAGCATAATTCTATGCATTAAGGGAAGCCATTTTGCAAAGTGCCACAGTTGTTTAACTAAGGAGAGGCTGAGGTTTTGAGACCATATACATCCACGACCTTCAGCTCTTTTTGGTTAGTGCAAATAACAAGTCCATACAAAACTATCCTCCCTTTGACAGGTGTTTTGATTCTGATTGTATTGGGTCTAAGCAGACATTATCTAAGACATTTAGTGATCATAAAAAGAAACCATCTACTTCTAGTCAGATATTGCTACAAGGAAAGATGGGATATAAAAACTTCTTAAGGAAAAAAAAAAGGCAACATTGAGACCTGGCATTCTGAGGTAGGGAAACTCAGAAACATCTCTTTTCTTGCAACTCATAGCTATTTGGCCAGCTACAGGCCTGCCTTGACTATCGTAATGTGTATTTGCTGACATAAGGGAAAATTATTGTCATGAGCTCTGTGGCTCATTGGATATCTTCTGCAAGATTGAAAGCACAATTTGAAGAGTCAAGGTATGACTTAGTCCAGTATATTGAACACTGCGTGGCTACTTTTCTTCTACATATTTAATTTTGATCAGAGACTTTAATGCTAGGATAGAGCTTGATAATAATTCACTTCATGCTCGCTTCAACCTTGAAGATTTATCCAGATTACAAGTTTTTTTTGTAAATCTCTTGTAAATCTAGGGATCTTGCGAGTAATTTTGCAGGAATGCCTGATACATTGGATTTAATTATTTTAAATGGGCATTTTGAAAAGGATGTTCCCAGCCCCTTTACCTTCCAGTCTGTGTAAAGACTTTCCAATATTGTTTATATTTTAATATCAAATAATTTGGTTCCTAATATCCCCTATTTTATGAGGTACCTAGAACAAACAGGGATAATTTACCCCTTCTTTCCTGCAACAACTTTAATTTTGTTTGTTATAAATCTGCTAGATCTCAGTATGTTCCAGCTGAGAAAACTGGCCAATCCAGAGTTAATTGGAGGCCACCTTAGTTGTATAATCATTATCTGGTTTAATTTCCCAGTTGGCATTCATTTCAATAAATTTTTTCAGAAACCTTGCTTTCAACCTCACTATGTCCCTAACCAAACTCAGGAGACCTACACATCTCACACATTTACATTACAATCTATAATAGTAATATCTATAGAAACAATAGGACTATTCATAAATGTTTTCCTAATCTTGCTGCGATTCTAATTGTGTAGCTGCTAAGAGGACGCTGATCTCATTATTTATGTTATAAACTCTCTCAAAAACTTATAGAATTGAAAATAAATATTGAAAAGTGCTGAAAAGGAGGAAATGTGCTGCCTTTCTAATCTCCTGACACCAACTGATTGAAGCAGCCAGTTATAGGAATCCTACTCTCTTCCGGCATATAACTGCTGCTCAGACCATTTATGCAGACGGGAGATACATTTTTCCAGTCTTTATGAAATTCAGATACTTACTCCTTTTTACTATCTTTAGCAGCTGATTCTTTGCAGCAATGATCACCAGATAGATAATGTTTGACCACAGGTAAGGTAAAGTAGTAAAAAGTGCAAGAAAAAAAGAATAAGAAATAAAGAATAAAGAGAAAAGAAATATATAGAAGTGACTTCCAACTTTCATCACAAGTATAAATAAACTTAGTGACTCACCACCCACTCTAAGGTAACAATTATCTCTTTATCCCATCCCTTATCTGTAGACCAGGGGTGTCAAACTGCTGGCCCTGCGGGCCAGATGTGTCATGCTGAAACTGCACCCACCTCATTGCTGGCAATGGAAAGAAAGTCGTGATATGTCGCAACATGTCACGTGATGTTGTGAGTTTGACACCCCTGCTATAGACAAATCCATAAAGCACCATATTTTCGGTCCCTGCCAGCAGAACATCCCTAAAGGATTTCCAGAAATAACAACATATCTTGTTTTAACCTTTAACCTTGTACTTCAGTATCTTATTCTTCTATTATCAATGAGTTTTTTCCAGAGTGTACTCTAATGCCCTCCCTTCTGTAATTATGGTGCAGAAATAAAAAAAATCCCTGTAGAATTTAGGCAATACAAGTAAGCCCTTGACTTACGGTGATGCGGCCGCGCGGGCGGTGATGGGAGGGACTCGTCGCTCCCATGTAACACCGCTCTTGCGCGAGCTGCACTGGCTACCAGTGGTCTTCCGGGTGCGTTTTAAGGTGTTAGTTACCACCTTTAAAACGCTCCATGGCATTGGACCTGGTTACCTCCGAGACCGCCTTCTGCCACAGATTTCCTCCCACAGACCGGTACG
>NW_015386868.1:468651-474446 GCF_001527695.2 Protobothrops mucrosquamatus | reverse complement strand
TTTTCCAGCAAGCGGGCCTGACCTAGGGAGGATTTTAGTTAGGGACGATTTTTAATATAATTTTAATTACGACACAGCTACTAATATTTGGCTTTTAATTTGGTCTTAGGGGGGTTTTTATCTTGGTATTTATTAACTTTATTTTGGTATTTTATTGTTACTTGTTTTTAATATGCTGTGCACCGCCCTGAGTCCTTCGGGAGAAGGGCGGTATATAAATCAAATTAAAAAAAAAATAAAAAAAAAATAAAAAAATTGAGCCCAACATTTCTGTTGCTAAGTGAGACAGTTGTTAAGTGAGTTTTGCTCCATTTTACAACCCTTCTTGCAACACTTGTTTAGTGAATCGCTGCAGTTGTTAAGTTAGTAACACAGTTAAATGAATCTGGCTTCCGCATTAACTTAGCTTGTCAGAAGGTCGCAAAAGATGACCCAGGGACACTGCAACCATCATAAATATGAGTTAGTTGCCAAGTGTCTGAATTTTATTTTATTTTATTTTTACAAATTTTATTGAATATACATTTTAAAAACAAAAATGGACATACCGTACTTCAACTTCTCTGACTTCACCAGTGCTATTAGTATTACCTTATGTTACAGACAGAAAAACAGAAACTTAAAATATATTCTTTAACAGGACAAAGTATAACAAACTGTGCGTGTAACATCTATAAAATTTTTGCTAAACCATCTTTCAATCGTAAGCAATTATATTTACATATCTTTCAGTTGTGCCCTAATGTAAGTGCTAATAAGAAGTCCTTATAATATCAACTAGTCAATCGATAATCGCCTCAGTGATCCTCCTTATCTCTAACCAATCGTATAAATTTTTCCAAATTTCATAATATTCTGTTTCAGTTTTATTTTTAATCTCTAGAGTTAACCTGTCCATTTCAGCGCAGGATAAAATTTTATTTATTATTTCTTCCTCAGTGTCGGTTTCCTTTCCTTTCCATTTTTGAGCGTATGCCAATCTTGCTGCGGTTAAAATATGCAATAGTAAGTAAAAAGATGCTTTGCTGAGTTTATCATTAATAATCCCTAATAAGAAGATTTCTGGTTTTAAATCGATTTTTTGTAATAGTATTTCTTCCAGCCAATTTTTTATCTGATTCCAAAAATTTTGTGCCTTTGAACATTCCCACCACATGTGATAATACGTCCCTGGAAGCCTTCTACATTTCCAGCATGTTGGGCGTGTGCAATGGTCGTAAGTGTGAAAAATGGTTATAAATCACTTTTTTCAGTGCCATTGTAACTTCAAACGGTCACTAAACAAACTGCTGTAAGTCGAGGACTATCTGTACCCTTGTGTCACAGGTGGGTCTGAAACCTTCAAACTTGGCCCTTTTATGGCTTGTGGACTTCAACTGCCAGAATTCCTCAGCCAGTCAAAAAAGGGCCAAGTTTGAAGACTCCTGCCTTAGAACATGTTTTTCTAAGGTGCATATTTCTATGTGGAACCGCATTCTCAATTTGTCCTCAATGTTAACAGAAGTATTAAACTGTTACAGTATTGTTATATCTTTGGATCACACTTGGATTGTTGAACAGATTGCTGTCCTCCTACTGATCTTGGACCATAATTAAAGATAATTGAGTTTGAACATCCTGTCCTTTGATTACCCAATTAAAAATCAGAAGGAAGCCATATCTTTATGCAGGAGATAAATAATCTGGGACTTTACCTGTCATCTGCTCTGTTCTCTGCAGGTTGTGTGGGGTTGGAACAGCACAACAGTGGAACATTGCCCTGCCTTTCCTCTTGGCCTTTGGGAGATCTATGAAGGACAGTAATCTTTATCACAGGTTGTCAGTGCTGCTATGCTTTCCTCATTTAGCTAAGAGGTTTGTGAGTTCTGTTTAGTTTCTTTAATTTCTCCAACTTATAAACAAGCTCTAGTTTATTATTAAAAAGATCTCGGGTTTCGTTCATGCCTACTGAGTGAATGCTGTAATGAAAGACTACTTTGTGTATGGTAAAATTCACACGTGCACATAGACACATACTAAATACACATACTAGACATTCCCCTCTCTTAAATGCTTTATTCTACATCTAGAATGTAGAATATCTTGTTCATTTTTTTTAAAAAATATGCCTATTACCAGCGCTTTTTTTCTAAAAAAAAAAAAAAAAAAAAAGGTGCCGGAACTCTCACACGTCATACAACCCGCCTTGCCTACCCTACAAGGTTCCATCCAAAAAAGGTGCCGGAACTCCGTTCTGGGCGTTCTATGAGAAAAAAAAGCCCTGCCTATTACTATTGAAAAACTAAGTCAAGTAGTTTTTGAGAATCTATTGTGAACATAGACCAAAAAGCTAGTTTCCCTGATCAACCAATGATAGGTGGACTCAATTACAGTGGTGGTGAGTGCAATATTAGAAAATTTAAAGGATCAGGTTAGGGATAGATTGTCATGAAGGAAATCTATGTGGTCACTAAGGATAGACACCAACTTGATGGCGCTTAATCAGTAATCAAAAAATATGGTAATTGTGGAATCAGGCTTTCTAATTTATAAATGTTTAATCATATTAAATTCTCAATGGAGATTTGCAGTCCTTTCATGTATGAACCAACTGCCATTTGTGTTGATAAAAAATAAAAACTTTTCTTTTTTAATAATTATTTCATTAAATGTTACAGAACATACACATAAAAACTAACATATAACAATCCAGAGGAAAGATAAAGGTAGAGAAGAAACAGATAGGAATAGAGGTGCAGAAAGATATAAGGAAAAAGAAAGGAAAGCAAAAATATATACAGAATGACTTCCGACTTCCAAGGATATATAAACACCTACATTCAATCCTTAATTTAACACTACAAATAAAAACTTTTCTCATGAGTTTGGATTTCTGCACTTATATGTACATTACAATGGAACAAGTTTTATAACTTTAATTTTGAAGTGGTTATTTCCAAGTCGTACTGCATACAATTGGATTCCATTCTCTCCATTGCTTATATCTTTCCCTAGGTGCACATATATGCTCATACATTTTGATCAATAGGGGCTATTACATTTAATTTGGGAATGTATTATGTTTAATATATGGGAATTTCTGAAAGAACACATGGAATAGCATTGTTCAAACTATGCCTATTGGTTTATAGGAATAATTTGGAATAAAATTGCACCTGCTGCTAAATGTTAACTTGTGGAAAAGAAGAAAAGAAATTGGAATGTTTTCAGTGAAAACAACCGAGAGGTAAATAAGAAAGGTGCTTTGGGAGATACACGAAATAACAGTGTTCAAATTCATTTTTTGTAATTTGTAATTTAATACAACTGTTTTATTATTAGCTTTATGTTTATTGCTTCACCTCATACATGCTTAGAACAAACCTTCTTTGGTTGTCTTGTTTTGCTTATTGAATTAGATAACAAATGTTGATTCTCATTTTACGTGATGATACATTAATGTAAAAATTTTGTTATGTAATTTCATAACAATTCTTAGCATTTTTCCTCCTTTAACAATTCAAGTGTGGAATTGTGTGCAAGACATTTTAAAGCAGACATGTCAAACTCGCGACGTCACGTGACGTTGCATGATATATCGGGACTGTTTTGCCATTGCCAGCAATGGGATGGGCACAGCTTCCGCGTGACGCGTCCAGTTTGACACTCCTGTTTTAAAGTATAGTTTGTTCCACAATTGTATGCAAGACTTTTTAAAGTATAGTTTGTTCAATAAGTCATAGCACTCTGGTTTACATATTAACACTCTGCTCAAAACAAGAAAATCCCATTGGGGCTTAGCTATGGTTAGCAAATCTGAGCTGCAACAAATTAGACAACTTAATGTCTTTCTGTCTGCTATCATCTTGTGATCATCTGGATTTTTGCAACTCATACACACAGGCAGCCTTAGGCTTCATACAATGTGTGAATCCCCCAAATGAGGATAGCATTCCAGTAAACAAGGGTAGAAAGAATAATGATTTGCAGCAGGTTTGGGGTGAAAAAACAAAATTGTCCTTCTTCTTTTGATTAATCAGAAGTGCTATTTGACCACGCTTTTTAAAAAAAACATTTTTAACAAATGGAGAAAGGATCACAAGGTAGTGGTAGAACCCTGATTTTGTAAGCAGAATGGAGTTCCAGTCCCTGAAAATGCAACTTAAAGCAATAGATATGAAAGATAAGATAATTTGCTGCCAACCCTATAAAGCCACAGTTAATTAAAATAAACAAACACTATTTCGGTGGACAAATATTCTAATCTCACATAATACAATTTTCCTTGAAATATATGACAACATAATAGTTTAACCTTTTTCTGTCTTTCAATATACACATGGTTGATTTTGACAACCCATTTAACAGAAGAAAGTATGTAACAGTATTGATAAATGTAACCCCGACATGGGATGAAATAATGATTTTCAGATAGGCTCAAAGAGAAGCTAAAGTTCCTTATTTTCAGCTAGACTGACAGCCCACTGATAAATCTGAAAGTGTGGGAAATTAATTTCACCTTTTCCCAACAAGTGATTTTAATCTACAAGTGAAAATCTTCCTATGCTCCTACCAAGGAAATGTGTTCACTTTCCTATAAATTAAAGTAATAAAATGAAATAGAAATAGGAAGACCTCACAAAATGCAATTCAACCTTGGAGTTAAATTTATCTTTATCACAATTATCTTACTCTGAATACAGTACCCAAAGGAATTCCACTGAAGTTTTGTTTCATTTCTATCACATCCGTGAATAAATTTAAATTGTTATATGAGAAAGTTTCCCCAGAATCTTCATATCAAGATAAAGAAATCCTTACATTTGTCAGAACCGTGTCACAGTGCTGGTGCAATGTAATCACCCTGATTTACTCCGTATTATAAAGAAAATGAGAGGATGCTATATTCATGTATAAATAAAACAAGGACATTACTGGGTTATCTATAAAACTGTTGTTGTTATTGGAGTCAGCTTTGACACCTGGTGAGTGTCTGGACATATCCTTGCAGTTTTCTTGGCAACATTTTCAGCCCTTGCCTGTTTCCCAGGATTGAGACAGAATAACTAGCCCAAGGACATTCAGCTGGTTTTGTGCTTAAGGTTGGACCAGAATTCACCATCTTTTAGTTTCCAGCCTGGTATCTTAAACCACTGCAGCAAATTGGCTTTTATTTATTTAATAAATAAATGTTGCAGGCCTGGCCCAGCAACATTTCTAGGGCCTACCTCGAGGACGGGGTGTGGAATCCCGAGAGGTGGCATGCAGTGGTCATTAACAAAAAATTGTTTAAATTATTTAATTTGAGAACGTTTTTACAGGGGTGTTTTAATAAATTTTTAGGGGGAACCAGGGTGGGGGGGAGGGGGGAGGTTCCCCTTAGGTCAGGACCAGCCATGTCTGGGGGTTGCGGTGTAGAAAGGGTGGGGGGGGAGGTCGGGGGGCTGAGGGAGGAGGGAGGAATTAGTACAGTCAGTGGGAGAGGCAGATATGGCGGGAGCAGAGGACCATATCAGGTTAGGGGGGCACGCACACGCTATTTACAAGCTTGTGGGTGCTCCGGTCCTCAGGTCTCCACTCGGTTTCCGGGAGACTTAGACCCTCCGGCCCGGGACCTTCGGCTGATGTTATGTAATGCCAGGTCCGTGGTAAATAAGGCCCCCCTCATACAAGATCTTATTTTAGAGGGGGGCGCGGACCTGGCAGGTATTACTGAGACCTGGCTGGGCGTAGAAGGTGGAGTACCACTGGTGGACATCTGCCTGCCAGGTTTTCAGGCATTCCATCGGCCAAGGACCCGGGGTAGGGGCGGAGGG